>NC_081398.1:1563639-1771139 GCF_030684315.1 Stegostoma tigrinum
CCAGCAACCTCCTGGAAATCTCTTCTGAACCCTCTCCAATTTAATAATATCCTTCCTGCAGTAAGGCAACCAGGACTGCACACAATACTCCAGAAAAGGTCTCATCAACATCATGTAGAATCTCAACATGACTTCCCAACTCCTACAGTCAAAAGGCCTGAGCAATGAAAGCAGTTCAGACAAGGGAGACCGGTCAAGAATGGAGAGGAAGAGGGAAGGTTGGAGACATTGAAGATGAGATGGAAGCTGGAAGCTCTGGGCATGCCAAAAGCGTGTCTTATGAAACGTGGGTGCAAGGGGGAATCAATCCCAGTTCCCTAGCACTGTAAGGCAGCTGTGCTAACTACTGGACAACACTGCAAGGACAATTTCCATTATGTTTTTCTTCATATCAGTCCAACTGATGTCCTACATCCCAGGGATCAATACCGTGTTGACAAGACTATTAACAGGCTGGAAATCCTGCAGTGAATAACCCACTTCCTGATTCTCCAAATCCTGTCCCACCACCTACAAGGCACAAGGCAGGAGGGTGAGGGAATACTCCCCACTTGCCCCTGGATGGGGGCAGCCCCAACAACACTCAGGAAGCTCGACACCATCCAGGACAAAGCAGCCCCCGCTCGACTGGCCCCACGTCCACAAACATCCCACTCCCTCCCCCCACCGACGCTCAGTCGCAGCAGTGTGTACCATCTACAGGATGCTCTGCAGAAATTCACCAAAGACCCTCAGGCAGCACCTTCCAAACCCACGACCCACTTCCATCCGGAAGAACAAGGGGCAGCAGGTACATGGGAACACCACCCCCTGCACGTTCCCCTCCAAGCCCCTCCCCATCCTGACCTGGAAATATATTCCTGTTCCCTCAGTGTCGCTGGGTCAGAATCCTGGAATTCCCTGCCTAAGGGCTTTGTGGGTACATCTACACCCCACAGATTGCACCGTCGTTCAAGAAAAGATCTCATCACCATCTTCTCCAGGGTAATTAGTGATATGCAATAAATGATGAGGATGATACCCACTTCACCTTCACACAAAGGCACTCTTGCTCACAAACAAGGTTTGTCTACTCCAGCTCTGTAATCAGAAGGACCCTGGCTGAAATTCCACTTTTTAAATCCAGGGATATATAATGCGTCCAGTAATCCTTTGTCTCTTCAGCTGACTCATTCACCACCTCTCCCCTCCAACAGTTCTGATAGCTCAGAAAGCCCATGTATCCACCACAATCCATCACCAATGCTGCTCTCTCTCTAACCCCTCCAGCCAGTGTTCGAGATTCTGTTGCGATATCCCGTTCTCTGGTTCATTCCCTAACCTTGGAGCTTTTACTGCTCTTTGCCTTCCCGTCCTCATACTTCTCCAGCCCGGCCAGAATTACAACAGTACTGTGTGTAGTTTTGTTCTCCTTCTCTCAGGACAGACATTATCGCCACAGCAGGAGGGAGGGAGGCATTGAACATTCCCGAGCCTTGATGGTGGGACTGTCCCATGGAGCAAAATCAGACAAACTGCGTTGGTTACTAGAGAGTTTCACAGAATGAGTGGTGGTCTCAGTGAAACTGACAAACTACTTCAAGGGCATGGACATTGTAGATGCAGGTCAGCTGTTTCCCCAGCTGGACAGTCTAGAACCAGGGAGCACCAGTTAAAAAGAAAGAGAAGGACATTTAGGAACAAAAACAGAAGTTGCTGGAAAAGCTCAGCAGGTTTGGCAGCATCTGTGAAGGAAAAAACAGTTAATGTTTTGGGTCCGAAGAAGTTCTGAGGAAGGGTCACTGGACCTGAAACGTTAACTCTGTTTTTATCTTCACGGATGCTGCCAGATCTGCTGAGCTTTCCCAGCAACTTCTGTTTCTGTTCCTGATTCACAACATCCGCAGTTCTTTTGGTTTTCATTCGGAATGGCGTTTAGGTCTGAAATGAGAATGTTTCCTGACTTTTTTTTTAATTCATTCACCGGATGTGGGGGGGCATCACTGGCCAGGTCAGCATTTATTGCCCGTCCCTAATTGCCCAGGGGTCAGTTCTGAGACAACCATATTGCTGTGGGTCTGGAAACCCATGTAGGCCAGACTGGGTAAGGTTGGCAGTTTCCTTCCCTAAAGTACATGAATGAACAAGGAGGGTTTTCCTGACAATCAACTATGGATTCATGGCCATCATGAGACTCTTAATTCCAGATTTATTGTTACTGAATTCAAACTTCACCATCTGCTGCGGCAGGATGTGAACCCATGACTTGAAACATTATTGGGGTCTCTGGATTAACAGTCCAGCGATAATACCATGAGGCTATCACCTCCCCCCTGTAGTGAACCTTTGGGATTCTACAATACGCAGGATTGTGGGAACTCAGTTGTTGAGTGTGCTTAAGGCAGAAATTTAGAGATCTGTGGCTCTCACTGGCGTACAGGGTTATGAGGATGGGGATGGGGTGGATAAAAAACATTAAACTGTCAGATACTTTAGAGACTTTTAAGCGACTCTTAGGCACTTGGAGGATAGTAAGATGTAGGATATGCAGGGTAGATTGATCTTAGTCAGATAATAGGTTGGCACAACATCGTGGGCCGAAGGGCCTGTCCTGTCCTGTGCTGTAATGTTCTACGTTCTGTGTATCTAATCAGCCACGCCTGTATTAAATGGTGGAGTGGGATTGGCAAACTGAAAAGGTCTGCCGTTGTTCCTGTGTAAACACATACCAGGCACCTCAAGATCAGGAATATTAGAAAGATTAGCTTTGTAAAAAGAAGGCTGACATCCACTGACCTGACCTTCTTACACTGACCTTCTCAAAGCCCTGTCATAGGAAGGTCAATCTGATGAAGGAGCAATGCTCCAAAAGGTTGTGATTTCATATGAACCTGTTCGACTACAATCCAGCCCAGTCCAAGGCCAGCACCTGGGAAGCAATGACCTAGTGGTATTATTGCCGGGCAGCTAATCCACAAACCCAAGTGAAGTTCCAGAGATCCGGCTTCAAATCCTGCCACTGCAGACGGTGGAATTCCAATTCAATAAAGATCTGGAATGAAGAGTCTAACGATGACCATGAATCCAACTGGTTGGAAAAATCCAACTGGTTCACCAATGTCCTTCAGGGAAGGAAACTACCATCCAGAGGTAGTAAGAACTGCCGACGCTGGAGACAGAGATAACACAGTGTGTTGCTGGAGGGATGTGGCAGGCCAGTCAACATCGGAGGAGTGGGAAAGGTGACATTTTGGGTCAGGACCATTCTGCAGAAGTCTTCAGAAGAAGGGTCCAGACCCAAAACGTCAGCTTTCCAGCTCTTCTGATGCTGCCTGTCCTGCTGTGTTCCTTCAGCTCCACACTGTGGTATATCTGAAACTGCCATCCTTACCTGGTCTGGCCTACAGGTGACTCCAGACCCACAGCAATGTGGTTGACTCGAAACTGCCCTTTGGGCAATTAGGATGGAGTAATAAATGTTGGCCTGGTCAGTAATGCCCACATCCAATGAATTTTAAAAAAACTTCCACATCAATGATAACAAAACCATTGATTACAATCCCAACAATCAGTCTCAGTAACTAAGTTGATAACAGAGCCAGATATGAGCTAAGGAAAACTATCATTGGCAGAGAATTTTGGAAACACACTCCTCAGTTATCCACACCTCCAGCTGTTTCTCACCACATCATATTTAAAGTTACGCACATCCTTAAAAGAATTTGCATTTGACTGTATCAGTTCAATTAATCTTGCCATTCCCTCTCGGAGCGTCAGTTCCACTCATTAACCACTCAATGAAATACCGTTTTTTGCTGAATTTTCCCTTGCTATCACCTCAGAAGCCAATCCATCCTCTTAGTCATGTGCGTCACTCTCTGCTGTATACTTCCAACAGCTCAGATGTGCAGCGTGTACAGCCGCGACCACAACGGTACTCAGAATTCTAAATGGAGCCACGGCAATGATTCACCTCATTAAGAGCTGTGTTCCTGCTCAAACATCAACTTTCTCACAAAACCCAACTTTCCATTAACCCACACTCACTCAACGGTGTTGAGATAGCTTGAGCACCCTGTCAATCTGGACCCCCGTCCACCATACAAATGAGATCCATCTCCCTTCCCCCCCACCGACCCTCAGTCGCAGCAGTGTGTACCATCTACAAGATGCACTGCCAAAGACCCTCAGGCAGCACCTTCCAAACCCACGACCACTTCCATCTAGAAGGACAAGGGCAGCAGGGACATGGGAACACCACCCCCTACAAGTTCCACTCTGAGCCGCTCCCCGTCCTGGCTTGGAAATATATCGCTGTTTCTTCAGTGTCGCTGCATCAGAATCCCTGGAATTCCCTCCCTAAGGGACACTGTGGGTCAACCCACAGCACATGGACTGCAGCGCTTCAGGAAAGCAGCTCACCCCCACCTTCTCAAGAGGGGCAACTAGAGACAGGCAATACATGCTAGCTCATATTGTACACAGGAATAGATTTAAAATAGAACAACAGACTTCTGTCATCATCAGGCATATTTCGAAGGATGGTCACCAGGCTCCCATGACACACAGGGCACCCACTGCAAATCACATCACCCATTCCCAGTACAAAACCGGAAATCTTTCAAACTCATGACATTAGTGTACAATGCTGGGACCATCAGGCATTCATTATGTGAACAAATACAACAGTGGGGACTGGGGGGAAGAGTCAGCCTCGGACAAGAGTGCAATTGGACAGACTTTACAGTGACATAAGTTACAACACATTACACAAAACGTTCACTGTTTCCAAGCTAAGCATCCTGTACGTGCTCACTATTTCTCTCCCTCCATCCAGGCAACTGGTGTTGAGTTCCATAGAATTTAGAGGATATTCAGCCCATCTGCACCATGCTGGTGCCTCTGCTCCACCTGAGCCTCATCCCACCAGCCCTTCATCCCATCCTATCAATGTTTTGGATAATGTTGAGGGGAATGACCTCTTCGGGGAGAGCAGCAGCAGCCAAACCTGCTCCACCATGGTTGGTTCTGCTGCAGAGGGGAGGGTAACAGGTGTGCCAGGGCAACAGTGATAGGGGCCTCAATTGTAAAGGGAATAGACAGGCATTCTCTGTATCTGCAAATGAGACACCAGCATGGTATGTTGCCAGGTGCTAGAGTCAAGGATGTTTCGGAGCGGGTACAGGACAGTCTGGAAGGGGAGGGTGAACAGCCAGTGGTCACGGTACACATCAGTACAAACGACATTGGTGAAAAAAAAAGGATGAGGTCCTAAAGGTAGAATAAAGGGAGCTAGGAAGAAAGTTATGAAATTGGAGCTCAAAGGTAGTAATCTCAGTGCCACGCACTAGTCAGGGTAGAAATGAGAGGATGTATCTGATGAATACGTGGCTGAAAAGATAATGTTGGGGGGAGGGTTTCAGATTCCTGGGGCATTGGGGCCAGTTCTGGGGGAGGTAGGACCGGTACAAATTGGACAGTTTATTGGACAGCTCTGAGAAGGAGCGTGCAAGCACAAAACCAGCATAGAAAAGTGTATCAGAGATAGTGGGAACTGCAGATGCTGGAGAATCCAAGATAACAGAGTGTGAGGCTGGATGAACACAGCAGGCCCAGCAGGTCAGTCCAGGGAAGACGGACAGGTCAAGGAGGTGGGATGAGGTTAGTAGGTAGGAGATGTCCATCATGGGCCTCCTGCAGTGCCACAATGATGCCACCCGAAGGTTGCAGGAACAGCAACTCATATTCCGCTTGGGAACCCTGCAGCCTAATGGTATCAATGTGGACTTCACCAGCTTCAAAATCTCCCCTTCCCCCACCGCATCTCAAAACCAGCCCAGCTCGTCCCCTCCCCCCACTGCATCCCAAAACCAGCCCAACCTGTCTCTGCCTCCCTAACCTGTTCTTCCTCTCACCCATCCCTTCCTCCCACCTCAAGCCGGACCCCCATCTCCTACCTACTAACCTCATCCCGCCTCCTTGACCTGTCCGTCTTCCCTGGACTGACCTATCCCCTCCCTACCTCCTCACCTATACTCTCCTCTCAACCTATCTTCTTTTCTCTCCATCTTCGGTCCGCCTCCCCCTCTCTCCCTATTTATTCCAGAACCCTCACCCCATTCCCCTCTCTGATGAAGGGTCTAGGCCCGAAATGTCAGCTTTTGTGCTCCTGAGATGCTGCTGGGCCTGCTGTGTTCATCCAGCCCCACACTTTGTTAGCATAGAAAAGGGAATGAGAAACGCGACAGGCAGACAAACCAAGGGCAAGGATCAAACAGGGCTGTGGAGTACGTTAAGAGCAAGATAAACAACGTTAAAAAGACAAGCTTAAAGGCTTGGTGTCTTAATGCACGGAGCATTTGCAATAAAGTGGATGAGCTAACGATATAATTGGAATTCGGAGACATGGCTGCAGGGTGACCAGACATGGGAACCCAATGTCACACAGTACTCAGTATTTAGGAAGGATGGGCAAAAAGGAGAAGGTAGCATTGCTGGTTAAAGAGGAAATTAACACAATAATGAGCTCTGACAATGTGGAGTCTCTATGGGGAGAGTTGAGAAATATCAAGGGGAAAAAAAATGTCAACGGGTGTTAAATATAGAGCCCCAAACTGCAGTGGTGATGCTGGGAATGGCATAAACCAGGAAATTAGAGATGCAGGTGATAAGGGAATGTCAGTGATCATGGATGATTTTAATCTGCACATAGATTGGGCAAATCAAATTAGCCACAACGCCGTAGAGGAGGAATTCCTGGCAACATAAACGGGATAACATTCAAGGAACGCCTGGGTGAACTGCCACAACTATTTATTCCAGTCTGGCACAAAAGCAAAATGGGCAGGAGGGCTGATCCCTGCCTTAAAAAGGAAATTACAGATAGTGACAAAACCAAAATTGCTGGAAAAGCCCAGCAGGCCTGGGAACATCAGCTCCGAGGAAGGGTCATTGGACCCCAAACATTAACTGTGTTTTTTCTGTCACAGATGCTGCCAGACCCGCTGGGCTCTTCCAGCAACTTTGTTTTGTTCCAGATTTACAGCTTCAGTTTAAATTACAGATAGTATCTCATCCTAGGAAGAAACATACAGGTTGGCCAAGGAAAACAATATGTCTCAAGATTGGGAAGTTAGAATTCAGCAAAAAAGGACCAGGGATTGATTAAGAAGAGGAAAATATAGTATGAAAGTGAGCTTGCAAGGGAATATAAAGACTGACACAGCGCTTCTATAGGTATGTGAAAAGAAAGAGATTGGTGAAGACAAAAGTAGGTCCCCTACAGACAGAAATGGAGGAATGTATAATAGGGGAGGAAGAAATGGCTGAGCAACTGAATACATAGTTTGATTCTGTCTTCACAAAAGAGAACACAAAGCAGATACCAGAAATATAGGAGAATGCAAGGCTTAGTGAGAGGAAAGAATTGAGGAAGATCAATGTTAGTAGAGAAATAGTTTTGGGAAAGTTGATGGGATTGAATGTGGATAAATCCCCAGGGACTGATCATTCACATCGCAGAGTGCTTAAGGAAGTGGCTGTAGAAACAGTGGATGCATTGGTGGAAATTTCAGGATTCTACAGGCTCTGGAACAGTTCCTGTGGATTGGAGGGTAGATAATGTCACTCCAGTATTCAAAAAGAGAGGCAGAGAGAAAACAGGGAATTTCAGATCAGAGAGCCTAACGTTGGTAGTGAGTGAAATTCTCAAATCCATTATCAAGGACTTTATAGCACAGCATTTAGAAAGCAGTGGCAGGATCTGACAGAGTCAGCATGGATTTATGAAGGGGAAATCATGCTTGGTAATTTTGTTGGAATTCTATGAAGATGTAGCTAGTAGAGTTGATAAGGGGGAGCCAGTTGATGTAGTGTATTTGGACATTCAGAAACTGTTTAATAAAGCCCCACGAGAGATTATTGTGCAGGATTAAAATGCACGGGATTGGGGGAAGTGTACTGAAATGCATAGAAAATTGATTGGCAGAGAGGAAATAAAGGGTAGGAATTAATGGGTCCTTTTCAAATTGACAGGCAGTAACTAGTTGGATGCCACAGAGATCGGTGCTGGGACCCCAGCTATTCACAATATATATTAAAGACTTGGATGAGGGAACAAAATGTAACATCTCCAAGTTTGCAGATGATACCGAGTTGGGTGGGAGGGTGAACTGGTTGAGGATGCAGAGATCCGTCAGCATGATCTGGTCAGGTTGGGTGGATGGGAGAATCAATGGCTGATACAGTATATTTTGGATAAATGTGAGGTCATTCACTTTGGAAGCAAATTACTACCTGAATGGCTATAAATTGGGAGAGGGGGAGTGTGCAGTGGGACCTGGGAGTCCTTGTGCACCAGTCAGTGAAGGTAAGCATGCGGGTGCAGCAGGTGGTAAAGAAGGCAAATGGTATGTTAGCCTTCATTGTGAGAGGTTTCAAGTTAGGGTACAAGGATGTGTTGGTGCAGTTATACAGGGCCGTGGTGAGACCACACCTAGAATACTGTGTGCAGTTTTAGTCTCCTTTTCTGAGGAAGGATGCTCTTGCCCGGGAGGGAGTGCAGCAAAGTTTTACCGGGCTGATGCCGGGGATGGCGGGGCTGACGTGTGAGGGGAGATTGACTCGGTTGGGATTGTTTCCACTGGATTTCAGATAAATGAGGGAGGATATCATATAGACTTATACAATTCTGACAGGACTGGACAGGATAGATGCAGGGAGGATGTTCCCAAAGGTGGGTGTGCCCAGAACCAGGGGTCACAGTGTGAGGATTTGGGGTAGACCATTTAGGACGGAGATGAGGAGGCATTTCTTCACCCAAAGCGTGGTGAGCCTGTGGAATTCATTACCATAGGAAGTAGTTGATGCCAAAACATTGAATGTATTCAACAAGCAACTAGATATGGAACTTGGGGCAAATGGAATCAAAGGTTATGGGGAGAAAGCAGGATTAGGCTATTGAGTTGGACGATCAGCCATGATCGCGAAGAATGGTGGAGCAGACTTGAAGGGCTGGAAGGCCTCCACCTGTTTCTGTGTTTCGAATGCATTTGACTATTTCTTTCCCTCTCAAGCTCTATTCAGTTGAACAGATTAATCCTATTCACCTCGATTTCTCCCTGTGCCAGACAGCTCCACATTCTCCCCAATCTCTGGGAAAGTGGATCTACTCATCTATCCTAAACCGACAGCCCCAAGTTTCCATGTGCTGTACAAGTGGAGTCATCCACCAGAAACCAGAAAGAAGCTATTTGCGAAGGAGTTTGCCTTTCAAAAGGGGAAATCTAGACCCAGGAGCTTCAAACTTCAATCAAAACTAATCCTGGGCCAACTCATTCTCACTGATCAACACTGGCCCAAGGACCCTGACAGCTTATGTTTCAAATTCTCGTTTCTGCTTGTAAATCCCTCCATGGCCTTTGTATCTTCCCCCTCCCGACATCCTCCAGGCCCTAAGGCCCTCCCTGTCATCTGCTCCAGCCCCTATACCCTCTCCCTATCTCTGTCACCTCCTCCAGCCCCTACACCCCCTCCCTATCTCTGTCACGTCCTCCAGCCCCTACACACCCTCCCTATCTCTGTCACCTCCTCCAGCCCCTACACCCTCTCCCTATCTCTGTCACGTCCTCCAGTCCCTACACCACCTCCCTATCTCTGTCACGTCCTCCAGTCCCTACACCCCCTCCCTATCTCTGTCACGTCCTCCAGTCCCTACACACCCTCCCTATCTCTGTCACGTCCTCAAGCCCCTACACCCCCTCCCTATCTCTGTCACCCCCTCCAGCCCCTGCACCCTCTCCCTATCTCTGTCACCCCCTCCAGCCCCTGCACCCTCTCCCTATCTCTGTCACCCCCTCCAGCCCCCTACACCCTCTCCCTATCTCTGTCACCCCCTCCAGTCCCTACACCCCCTCCCTATCTCTGTCACGTCCTCAAGCCCCTACACCCCCTCCCTATCTCTGTCACCCCCTCCAGCCCCTGCACCCTCTCCCTATCTCTGTAGCCCCCTCCAATTACAGCTCTTTGACCATCCCCCATTTCCCATCACTCCACCATTAGGGGCTGCCCCTTCAGCTGCCGGGGCCCCGAGCTCTGGAACCCCCTCCCTAAAGCCTCCAGCTCACATTGCCTCCCACCTACTTTAAGACACTCACTGAAACTAATCTCTCTGACCAATCCTCTGGTCACCTGTACTAATAACTGTTATGATTCAACTGCTCAGAATCGCAGCATCTTTTGCAGCTCCTCTGGCTCCAGGGGTTTGTTTTAAATATTTATGTCAATCACATTTCAGATCTAAATTTAGGGAAAAAGAGACATTGTTTCCATGGAAACAGAGGAATGGTGAAAAGCTGACTGCAGGCTGTTAGTACTGTGAAGGGCAGTCTTGGGGTGATACTATACACTCAAGCGTGCGCATGCTCGCATGCACATACATGTGCACATGTACAAGAACATACCTGCAGCACACACCAAAAGCTACACTGATTTTCACAAACTCATGCACTTAAATGTAGACACGCATGCACACTGGGACACTCATTTACACATTTATACAGCTCTACGTGCTCACTATGTTCACAAACAGACATACACCATCATATAAGTGGTCACAGACACACTCACTGTGTACAACACCAACATACAGACACACACA
The DNA here is from genome assembly GCF_030684315.1 of Stegostoma tigrinum. Taxonomy (NCBI): domain Eukaryota; kingdom Metazoa; phylum Chordata; class Chondrichthyes; order Orectolobiformes; family Stegostomatidae; genus Stegostoma; species Stegostoma tigrinum. The sequence goes on from NC_081398.1 coordinate 1,574,276, forward strand.
CACACACACACACACACACACACACACAGATACATAACAGTAATGCATACACACATGCACTCTCTCAGTCACTCAAATGTACACACACACACAAATATTCACTCTCACACGCGCGCACACAACACTCACAGATACATAACAGTAACACATACACACATGCACTCTCTCTCAATCACTCAAGTGTACACACACACACACACACACAGAGATTCTCTAGCTCTCTCTCTCTGCCTCCCTCCCTCCCACTCTCTCTCTCATGTACACAGATTCACTCAATAAACAGCAGCATTTCATTTTGTATTCAAGACATGAACAGCTGCAGTACAGGCTTTCCAGAAAACTGCACCCATCAAACCACCACCTACTGTTTCCCCCCTCAACCCCATTTCTCATCTGTGTTCTCCCATCTATCCTTCTACCCTCTACCTCTGACCTTTCTCACTCCTCTCTTGATGGTCTCCTGTCTCTCCCCCACTACTCCCTCTATTTTTCACTTACTCTTTCTTCCCCTTCTCCCCAGTACCTTCGTCACTCCCTCCCTCACTTTCTCTCTCTCCATCTTTGGCAAGGTATACACCTGACCATGTCTGCTGGGAGGGGGACACGTATTTGGGTGGGGCTGCGTGTTCAACTGTTGCCAATTCATTGTGAGAAAACGGACCAAACAGTGCCCAGGATCTGGCCTTGAAATCTGCTTTACATTCTAGAAATTCACAGACTGTGTGCGTAGAAGCACAACAGGCGGCAGGTTCATAGTGTCCTGAAACATCGGAGCTCACATTTGTAAGCACATTATACACACACATACATACACGCACACACAGGCAAACATGCATACACAAGGCAAAAGCACAAGAACTTGAGTACAGAGACACGCGGGTATGTGCACACACATGGTCAAACACAGACACGCACATTTAAGACTGGGTCAACTGGAATTTAGAAGAATGAGGTGGGGGGGGTGATCTCATATAAAATCCTGAGGAAACTGAACAGGTTAGGTATGGGAAGAGTGTTCCCAATGTTGGGGAAGTCCAGGACTGGGGTCACAGTCTAGGAATCAGGAGTAAACCATTCTGGGCTGAAATGAGGAAGAATCTCTTCACTCAGAGAGTTGTGAACCTGTGGAATTCTCTCCCACGGGAGAGTTCAATTAGGCCAGTTCATTAGATATTTCAAAAGGGAGCTGGACATGGTCCTTGGAGGTAAAGGGATCAGGGAGTATGGAGAGAAAGCGGGTGTGGGATACTGAAATTGCATGATCAGCCATAATCATATTGAATGGTGGTGCAGGCTCGAAGAGCTAAATGGTCTACTCCTACACCTTTTTCTATGTTTGCAAGAGATCGAAAACACAAACACACACACACACATGCACACACACACACTCTCTCACACACATGCACACACATTGTCACACACTCCCTCTTATGCACACACTCTCACGCACGTGCACACAAAAACACACACAAGTCTCTTTCATGCGCACACACACACACTCCCACTCTCTGTCTCTGTCTCTCACACACACACACATACACTCTCTCTCACGCACACACACACACACACACACACACACTCCCACTCTCTCTCTCTGTCTCTCTCTCTCACACACACACACACACACACACACACACACACACACACACTCTCTCTCTCACACACACACACACACACACACACACTCTCTCTCTCACACACACACACACACACACGTGCAGGCATGTACATATGAGCAAATATGCACAAACACACAGGCCTGTCTTCCCATTTTATCAACACACATCACCATGGTAAGAGCAACAGTTCAGGTTATCACAAGATAACCTAATGCAGTCATTCCAAAATAATAAAATGTGAGGCTGGATGAACACAGCAGGCCCAGCAGCATCTCAGGAGCACAAAAGCTGACGTTTCGGGCCTAGACCCTTCATCAGGCCCAAAACGTCAGCTTTTGTGCTCCTGAGATGCTGCTGGGCCTGCTGTGTTCATCCAGCCTCACATTTTATTATCTTAGATTCTCCAGCATCTGCAGTTCCCATTATCACACACAGTCATTCCAAAACTGTTTAAACAAGAACATTGGACTGTCAGGACAAAGCTCCCAGAAATTTGAGTGAGTGAGGACAGTGCCCACTGTACACTGAAGACTTGCCCCTCACTGACAGAGGAGCGACAGTGGATCCTGGTGCCTTGAGGTGAGAGGAACGTAAAATCCAGAAGGATTTCTGCTCCCCATTGCTATGTGACCTAACTGGGTGCAATGTTCCCATGTGACAGCTCTAGATTTGATGCCTCCCAAAGTCAAGGAGCAAGCTGGCTCTCAGTGCCTGGGCCTGCGTGGTCTGGTGTGAGGGGGCATATGGAGGGGTGTGCCTGGCCTGGGCAAGGTGTAGTTGGCAGTGGGTTCACCACTGCCCCCTCCATTACAGGATTACACAACTTTGACAGAGTTTCTCCACTTCCTGCTGTCAAACCCTTTCTCAACCTGATGTAAAGGCAGCTTCTGTTTCACGTTCCTGCCCTTCCCTAATTGCCCCAAAAGAGGGCGGCTAGGGGCTTCCTTCTAAAGGGACACATTTGGGCAGTTGTACAGATCAATGTGAAGTGAATCCATGGAAGGACCATTAGGTGCAGGGAGTCACATCTAGGTTCAGAATTTACAAGAACTGCGAAATATTCCTCTTGAAAACGTGACACAGTCACAGAGAAACAGAGAGTCAGATAGGGGAGAAGAGAGCAACGATAGAGTGAAAAGTAATGAAGAGAGGCAGAAGGGAAGGAAGAGGGAGAGAAGGAGAGAAAAGGAGATAGGAGGGGGCAAGAGGGACAAAGGGAGACAGAGAAAGGTACGGGAGAGAGAAAAGCAGGAGAGATAGGGAGAGAGGAGGAGGGGGCAGAAAGGGAGCGACCAAGCGGCAGAAACAGAGTGAGTGGGAGAGAGTGAGCGAAGCGGGAAGTAGAGGAAAAAGGGAGAAGAGAGAGCAGGGGGTGGGACGGACCAAGGAGGGGAGAGACAGAGCGAGGGATGAAAGAGACAGAGTGAGGGGGGGAGAGCACAGCGAGGGGGGGGAAGACAGTGAGAAGAGGGGAGAGACAGAGCGAGGAAGGGAGAGACAGAGAGAAGCAGAGAGAGACAGACCGAGGAGGGGAGAGGTGGAGAGAAGGGGGGAAGAGTCAGAGTGAGGGGGAAGGGACAGAGCCGGGGTGGCGGAACGACAGAGTGAGGGCGGGTGAGAGACAGAGCCGGGGTGGCAGAACGACAGAGTGAGGGCGGGTGAGAGACAGAGCGAGGGGAGTGAGAGACAGAGTGAGGGCGGGTGAGAGACAGAGCGAGGGGAGTGAGAGACAGAGTGAGGGCGGGTGAGAGACAGAGCGAGGGGAGTGAGAGACAGAGTGAGGGCGGGTGAGAGACAGAGTTGGGGGGGAGATGGAGTGAAGAGGAACAGATGAAGCAAAGGACACAGACAAAAATAGGGGTGGGAGGAAGAGGTATGGAGGGGAGACAGAGCGAGGGGAGAAGAGGCAAAGCGATGGCGGCAGACTGAGAGGGGGTGGGGCGTGGTGAGACAGAGCAGTGGTGGGGGGGGACACACCAGCGGGGGAGGCAGACAAAATAATGGGTGGTGATGGAGCATGGAGTAGACAAAGTGAGAGAGACAGAAAGGCAGAGGGGTTGGAGAAAGAGGTAGGAGAAGGCAGGGAGAGAGGGAGTGACAGAAAGAGACAGAGAGGACGAGATAAATAGAGAACAATGTGGAGAGCGGATTGGGGTAAAGAGACGTATCAGAGGAAGGGGTGTGACGGAGAGAGCAGGATACAAAGGGGAGAGGGAGAGAGAGAAAGAAACTAGTAGGATGGGAGGGAGAGAAAGGTGAGGAAGAAATGGAGAGAGATAAGCAGAAGATTAATTGCTGCACTGAGAGCAGGGGCTGAAACAGTGAGCAAACAGAGATTTAATCAGCTGGATGACTCAGCTGCGATCCCAGTGCCTCCAACCAGACTCTGGCCTTCAGAGACTCCAGGGGAATGGTGCTGTGCTCCTCATTATTAAAATGCTCCATGTGGAAACAGCACTGTACCCCCTCCTCTTCTCACAGCAAGAGGGAAGCGCCAAGAGACGGGGAGACTCATAAAGAGAAGCAGAGAGAGATGGGAACAGAGAGGAGAAAGGGAGAGAGCGGTAGAACGTAGAACAGTACAGCACAGCACAGGCCCTTCGGCCCACAATGTCGTGCCGACCTTTTACCCTAAACCTAAGGTCTATCTAACCTCCACCCCTACCTTATACTATCATCCATGTGCCTATCTAAGAGTCCCTTAAATGCCCCTAATGAGGCCGACTGCACTATCCTCTCTGGTAATGCATTCCATGTCCTACCACTCTCTGAGTGAAGAACCTACCTCTGACGTCTCCCTTATATCTACCTTCCCTCACTTTAAAACCATGCCAGCCCCCTCGTAATAGCTACTTGCACCCTAGGAAAAAGTCTCTGGCTGTCCACTCTATCTATACCTCTGATCATTCTGTACACCTCCATCAAGTCACCTCTCATCCTTCGTCTTTCTAAAGAGAAAAGCCCGAGCTCTCTCATCCTTTCCTCATAACATTATGCCTGGGTCGGTGGGGGGGTGGTTGAAGAGTGGGAATAGGGGTCTGAGTTGGATGATCAACCTTGATCATATTGAATGGTGGAGTAGACTTGAAGGGCCAAATGGCCTCCTATTGCTCATATTGCCTGTGCTCCTATGTCTCACACTCAGACAGAGGTTGATAAAGGCAATAGCGGGGAAAGAGAAATGGATGGAAAGACACAAAAGGAAGGAGGAAGAGAGAGAGAAAGAGGAGGAGAGGATGGAAAGAGAGACAAGGAGAGAGAAAGACAGAAAGAGAGCATGAAGGACAGAGGGAGGGTGAGTGAGGGGCAGAGATGGGGAGGCACATAGGAAAAGAGAGAGACACATAGGGGGAGAGCGAGAAAGACAGCCAGATAGAGAGCGAGAGAGAGAGAGAGAGACCAAGAGAGAAAGAAAAAGAGACGGAAGGAGGGAAACACACACTCACAGATGGACAAGGGGACAGAGGGAGAGACAGAAAGAGAAAGTCAGTTGGATCAACAGAGATCAGGGGAGAGAAAGTGAGACAGACAGAAAGAGGGACAGATAGAGGGAGAGAGCCAGAGAAAGAGACATAGGGAAAGAATGAGACAGGGGGGACAGAGACACAGATTTGTGGGGAGTGGGGTGAGAGAGAGGGGGAAATGGGGAGGGGGAGAGATAGGGAGACAGTGAGATAAACAAGGGGGAGTGAGGGACAGACACAGACAGAGGAAGAGAGACAGAAGTGGCGGGACAAAGTGAGAGAAGAGCAGGAAGGTTAGTAAGGAGAGAGAGAGATGCAGAAACAAGAACAAAGTGGGAACCTGAGACAAAATTGGGCCAGGTGAGACCCTGACAGCAGTGAGGTCAGGAATGGCACGTAAATGATGACTGCGTGGTCCAAGTGTGGGCAGACACACACACCTGCTCCTCAGGAGTTGTTCCTAGTTCTCTGGAAGGCCATTGGTGAAGGACATTGCTTGTACGAGGGGGCATAGCTACAAATTGAGGGGTGGCAGATTTAAGACAGATGTCAGAGGCAGGTTCTTTACTCAGAGAGTGGTAAGGGTGTGGAATGCCCTGCCTGCCAATGTAGTTAACTCAGCCACATCAGGGGCATTTAAACAGTCCTTGGATAAGCATATGGACAATGATTGGATAGTGTAGGGGAGGGGCTTAGATTAGTTCACAGGTCGGTGCAACATCGAGGGCCGAAGGGCCTGTTCTGCCCTGTACTGTTCTATGTTCTATGTTCTAAAACTGGAGACAATTGTTAGTCATAGAATCATAGAATGGGTTACAACATGAAACCATGCCTTTCGGCCCACAACATCCACACTGATCCTCTTAAGAACATCCCAACCAGACACACACTCCCTATCCCATCCTTGTAGCCCTGCATTTCCCAGAGCAAAACCATCTAAAGTGCACATCTTACACATAAAACTAGTCAGTCTTACAGTTAGTTATATTATGTTACAAGTATATCCTCTGCATACACCCGCTCCAGCCCCTACACCCCCTTCCTATCTCTGTCACCCCCTCCCGCCCCTACACCCCCTCCCTATCTTTGTAACCCCCTCCAGCCCCTACACCCCCTCCCTATCTTTGTAACCCCCTCCAGCCCCTACACCCCCTCCCTATCTGTCACCCCCTCCAGACCCTACACTCCCTCCCTATCTCTGTCACCCCCTCCAGACCCTACACCCCCTCCCTATCTCTGTCACCCCCTCCAGACCCTACACCCCCTCCCTATCTCTGTAACCCCCTCCAGTCCCTACACCCCCTCCCTATCTCTGTCACCTCCTCCAGTCCCTACACCCCCTCCCTATCTCTGTCACCCCCTCCAGACCCTAGACCCCCTCCCTATCTCTGTCACCTCCTCCAGCTCCTACACCCCCTCCCTATCTGTCACCCGCTCCAGACCCTACACCCCCTCCCTATCTCTGTCACCCCCTCCAGTCCCTACACCCCCTCCCTATCTCTGTCACCTCCTCCAGCTCCTACACCCCCTCCCTATCTCTGTCACCCCCTCCAGTCCCTACACCCCCTCCCTATCTTTGTCACCTCCTCCAGTCCCTACAACCCCTCCCTATCTGTCACCTCCTCCAGCTCCTACACCCCCTCCCTATCTGTCACCCCCTCCAGACCCTACACCCCCTCCCTGTCTCTGTCATCCCCTCCAGTCCCTACACCCCCCCATCGCTGTCTCCCCCTCCAGACCCTACACCCCTCCCTATCTCCGTCACCCCCTCCAGACCCTACACCCCCTCCCTATCTCTGTCACCCCCTCCAGACCCTACACCCCCTCCCTATCTCTGTCACCCCCTCCAGCCCCTACACCCCCTCCGTATCTCTGTCACTTCCTCCAGCCCCTACACCCCCTCCCTGTCTCTGTCACCCCCTCCAGTCCCTACACCCCCCCATCGCTGTCTCCCCCTCCAGACCCTACACCCCCTCCCTATCTCCGTCACCCCCTCCAGACCCTACACCCTCTCCCTATCTCTGTCACCCCCTCCAGACCCTACAGCCCCTCCCTATCTCTGTCACCCCCTCCAGCCCACACACCCCCTCCATATCTCTGTCACCTCCTCCAGCCCTACACCCCCTCCCTATCTCTGTCACCCCCTCCAGACCCTACACCCGCTCCCTATCTCTGTAACCCCCGCCAGTCCCTACACCCCCTCCCTATCTCTGTCATCTCCTCCAGTCCCTACACCCCCTCCCTATCTCTGTCACCCCCTCCAGCTCCTACACCCCCTCCCTATCTGTCACCCCCTCCAGACCCTACACCCCCTCCCTATCTCTGTCACCCCCTCCAGTCCCTACACCCCCCCCATCTCTGTCTCCCCCTCCAGACCCTACACCCCCTCCCTATCTCTGTCACCCCCTCCAGACCCTACACCCGCTCCCTATCTCTGTAACCCCCTCCAGTCCCTACACCCCCTCCCTATCTCTGTCACCTCCTCCAGCCCCTACACCCCCTCCCTATCTCTGTCACCTCCTCCAGCCCCAGATCCAGCGTCTCATACAAGGCATAAGAACATAGGAAGCAGGAGCAGGAGTGGGTCATCTGGCCCTCCCTGCCTGCACCCCCATCGCGTAAGACCCTGGCTGATCTTTTCATGGACTCAGCTCCACTTACCCACCCGCTCACTGTAACCTTAACTCCTTCACTGTTCAACAATCTATCTATCTCAGCCTTAAAACCATTCAGTGAGGAAGCCTCAGCTGCTCCACTGGGCAGGGAATTCCACAGAATCACAACCCTTTGGGTGAAGAAGTTCCTCCCCAACTCAGTCATAAATCTGCTCCCCCCGTTATTTTGAAGCTGTCCCTCACTGCGCCCCCCCCCAGCTCTAAATTCCCCCAACAGCGGAAACAGCCTCCCTGCTTCTAGCTTATTTATTCCCTTCATAATTTTAGATGTTTCTATAAGATTCCCAATCATTCTTTTAAATGCCAATGGGTACAATCTCAGTTTGCTCAATCTCTCCTCGTAAGCCAACCCTCTCAACTCAGGAACCGACCTGGTGAAGCTCCTCTGCACCCCCTCCCAGGGCCAGTAACATCCTTTCTCCAGTAAGGAGACCCGAACTGTACACAGTCCTCCAGGTGTGGCCTCACCAGCTGCAGCATAACCTCCCTGTCTTCAAACTCCATCCCTCTCGCAATGGAGGACAATGTTCTATTTGCCCCATAACCTCCATGCTCTTCACCCCTGTGCCTCTGTTAATAAAGCCCAGGATACTGGATACTTCAGTAACTGTACTGTCCGGCCGTCTTTGATGGTTTGTGCACATGAACAGACAGGTCTCTCTGCTCCTGCAACCACTTTGGAACCACACCCTTTATTTCATACCGTCTCTCGTTGCTCTTCCTGTTAACATGTATCACTTCTCACTTTTCTATGTTAATTTTCACTGCTGCTTACTTGCCCCATTCTACCAGTCCACGCCCTCATTAAGCTTTTCACAATCCTCGTTCGCAGGCCACAGCACACCCAAGTTTCTACCACCCAGCCATCTCGCAATCACACCCAGTGCACCCAAGTTTCAGCCATAAACGCAGGAGGGAATAAATTCAGATTAGTGACTCGTGGGGAGCCCAACTGTGGATCGCCATCCAGTTCTGGAAACTGCTCTTCCATTTCCTACACCCCCCCGCCCCCCTGTTTTGTATCCCTGATGTCACTCTCCCTTATGTCCAGACCTGTCAGCAAGATTAGTGATCAGCTCCTTACTGCCTTTCGCAAGTCTGCGTACGCCTTAACCTTGGCACTAACCTCGCCAACCCTCTCTGTTACCTCAGTCAGCATTCTTAAGGAATCCATGCCAACACGGTTGGGATAATGCTACCCGAAGTTAGTGGTTTTAAAAGCCTCAGGGCCATGAAGGGCTATTTGGCTGGCCTGTAATTGCAAGGGCCTAACCTTTGCAATGGTTTCTGAATGACGGGGTAGCATTTGCAACTCTCAGTCCTCTGGCACCGTCCCTGGGACTGGGAAGAACTGAATGACCATAACCAGAACCACTGCAATTTCCACAGAAACTTTACCTCAGCATCCTTGGACCTCTGCCACCTGTTCCTGGTGATGAATCAACCGGATTACAGTCATCTTATCTAATACCTCCTGTCTTTCAATGTTAAACTCTCAAGTACCTAATCTATCCCATCTTTTATTATGGCTTGAACAGCTCTTCCTTGGGTAAAGACAGATGCAAAATATTTTACTCCTTTTTTAAATACATTCATGGGATGAGGGCATCGCTGGCTAGGCCAGCATTTATTGTCCATGCCTAATTCCCCAGAGGGCAGTTAAGGGTCTAGCACATTGCTGTGGGTCTGGAGTCACATGTAGGCCAGACCAGGTAAGGATGGCAGTTTCCTTCCCTAAAGGACATCAGTGAACCAGATGGGGTGTTCCTGACAATTGATAATGGATTCACGGTCATCATCAGACTCTCCTTCTTAACTGAATTCAAATTCCACCATCTGCCAGGGCAAGGTTCAAACCAGGGTCCCAGAACATTATTTGGGTCTCTCATTAACGTTCCAGTGATAATTCCACTCAGCCATTACCTTCCCAATGACATCCACCTTACCCCTTTAAGGACCCCTTACCAGTTAAAAACCTCTAGCAGACTTTTAGATTATCGTCTCTATGAGCTTCCAGGTTCTTCTGAAGTCCTTTCTTTGGTTCTCTCATCTGTTTCTTCTGATCCCCTCAGAATTCTGCTATATTCAACCTGGTTTTCAACTACATCGTTTGCCTGGCTTAGATTTATCCTCTTTCAGATTAGTCTGACTCTCGATCACTTTTTTGTCATCCAGGGGGCTCTGGATTGGATTGTTTCTGTCCATATGGAGATGTATGTTGACTGTACCTGAACCATTTTCTGTTCAAACGCAAGCATATTATTCATAGAATCTCCACAGTGTGGAAACAGGCCCTTCGGCCCAGTAAGTCCACACCAACCCACAAAGCATCCCACCTTGATCCATCCTCTTATAATCCACCTAATCTACACATCCCTGGGCACTATGAGACAAATTAGCACGGCCAACCCACCCTAACCCGCACATCCCTGGGCACTATGAGACAATTTAGCATGGCCAATCCACCCTAACCCGCACATCCCTGGGCACTATGGGACAATTTAGCACGGCCAACCCACCCTAACCCGCACATCCCTGGGCACTACGGGACAATTTAGCACGGCCAATCCACCCTAACCCTCACATCCCTGGGCACTACGGGACAATTTACTATGGCCAGTCCACCCTAACCCGCACATCCCTGGGCACTACGGGACAATTTAGCACGGCCAATCCACCCTAACCTGCACATCCCTGGGCACTATGGGACAATTTAGCACGGCCAACCCACCATAAACTGCACATCCCTGGGCACTACGGGACAATTTAGCGCGGCCAATCCACCCTAACCCGCACATCCCTGGGCACTATGGGACAATTTAGCACGGCCAACCCACCCTAACCCGCACATCCCTGGGCACTATGGGACAATTTAGCACGGCCAACCCACCCTAACCTGCACATCCCTGGGCACTACGGGACAATTTAGCACGGCCAACCCACCCAAACCCGCACATCCCTGGGCACTATGGGACAATTTACTATGGCCAGTCCACCCTAACCCGCACATCCCTGGGCACTACGGGACAATTTAGCACGGCCAATCCACCCTAACCCTCACATCCCTGGGCACTATGGGACAATTTAGCACGGCCAACCCACCCTAACCTACACATCCCTGGGCACTACGGGACAATTTATCACGGCCAATCCACCCTAACCCGCACATCCCTGGGCACTATGGGACAATTTAGCACGGCCAATCCACCCTAACCCGCACATCCCTGGACACTATGGGACAATTTAGCATGGCCAATCCACCCTAACCTGCACATCCCTGGGCACTATGGGATAATTTACCACGGCCAACCCACCCTAACCTGCACATCCCTGGGCACTATGGGACAATTTAGCACAGCCAATCCATCCTAACTCACACATCCCTGGGCACTATGAGACAATTTAGCACGGCCAATCCACCCTGACCTGCACATCCCTGGGCACTATGGGACAATTTAGCACGGCCAATCCACCCTAACCCACACATCCCTGGGCACTATGGGACAATTTAGCACAGCCAATCCATCCTAACTCACACATCCCTGGGCACTATGAGACAATTTAGCACGGCCAATCCACCCTAACCTGCACATCCCTGGGCACTATGGGACAATTTAGCACGGCCAATCCACCCTAACCCGCACATCCCTGGGCACTACGGGACAATTTAGCACGGCCAATCCACCCTAACCCGCACATCCCTGGGCACTATGGGACAATTTAGCACGGCCAACCCACCCTAACCCGCACATCCCTGGGCACTATGGGACAATTTAGCACGGCCAATCCACCCTAACCCACACATCCCTGGGCACTATGGGACAGTTTAGCATGGCCAATCCACCCTAACCCGCACATCCCTGGACACTACGGGACAATTTAGCACGGCCAATCCACCCTAACCCACACATCCCTGGGCACTATGGGACAATTTAGCTCGGCCAAACCACCCTAACCCGCACATCCCTGGGCACTACGGGACAATTTAGCACGGTCAATCCACCCTAACCAGGACATCTTTGGACTGTGGGAGGAAATCGGAGCACCCGGAGGAAACCCAAACAGACACAGGGAGAATGTGCAAACTCCACACAGACAGTCAGCCGAGGGTGGGATTGAACCTGGGACCCTGACACTGTTGAGGCAGCAGAGCTAACCACTGAGCCACCATGCCGCCCGACGTTCACCTGTCGAACTTCTATCTAATTGAGCTGCACCAGATTCCTTCTCAGTCCACTGAAGTCTACCTTCCCTTAATCCCTGTTTAGGCCTCACTTGTGAGAAATGTGAGCAGATCTGGGTCCCACACCTTAGGAAGGGTAAAATGACCCTGGAGTGAGAACACCATAGATTTACATGAATGATACCTGGACTTCAGGAGTTAGGTTATGAGAGAGATGACACAATTAGACCTGTTTTCTCTAGAATTTAGATGATTACGGGGTGATCTGATCAAAGTCTTAAAGATATTAACAGGGAAAGACAGGGTAGATAAACTATTTCCACTGTTTAAGCGATTCTAGAACTGGGGCCTTGGTCTGAGGATTAGGACCAGACTGTTGAGGAGAAATTTTACGAAGTACTTCCACACACAATAGGCACGATAGGTTTGGAATTCTCTTCCACAGACAGCAGTGGATACTGGATCAGTTAGTTTTAAATTTGAGAAAGGAAAATTGTTAGCAAAGGTATGAAGGGATATAGGTCACACGTCTGGAGTTCGTCAGCCATGATCTTAAAGAATGGCAGAACAGGTTCAAGGGGCAGAATGGCCAACTCCTGTCCCTAGTTGGATTGTTCTTACTTTGTATGGTTCCTTCTCTTTTAACACAGCTGTCCCAAACTGAGGACACCATAGTCTCCTAAAGTGATGGAAACTTGACCTACTTGGCACAGCCATTTCCCAGAAATAGATGCGGCAACGTCTCCTCCCTCATTGGAAACTTGAGGTTATTGATGGTAAGAGTGTAGGTGACAGGGTAAAATGGTTCCCTTCCACTGGGAGTCCTTAGCACTCCAATTGCACAGTTTCAGGACAGTCATATCAAGGGTGTGGGGAGGTCATGGACTGAAACCACAAGGATTCTGTCCCACCAAAGTTGACAAGCTCAGTAACAGTATGCCAGACTGCATAACCATGGCAACAGACAAAATGGCAGCCGCGCACATGGACGCGGGTGGTTCAGCATTGGGGAAAAGAAGAGTAGAGGATCCAGACTGCACCAGGTAGAGGACTCACTCTGTTAAACCCAAGATGAGGCAGAGGGTTTTGCACGGTTCAGGAATGGAACAGAAGTACCGGAAGAAGGTGGCCATTCAGCCCCTGTCGCTGTATAAACTCAAGGGTGATCTTCTGGTTCGAATCCACCACTACCCATGTCTGATGGCCCTGGGATTTCAGACATTCCTTCTGACCTAAGGACCTGATTTTTTAATCACTGATGCATTAAAGCAGTTCACCACATAAGGTAGACTCTCAATTAGAGATGGTTGCCAATGGTTACCTGCACAACATTAGTCATGTGACACAAACAAATAAACTTGGCAGGTTTTTAAATATTCTTAAAGGGACCATTATTGTGGCTGCCTTACATCAGGGCTGCATCCATGATGTAGGGGTCACTTTAACAGGCTTGAAAACATGTCCTACCCACCTCCTGCACAAGCAGAGGGCAGACGCAACCAACTGCCCCAGTCTGGCAGACCATCTCATCCAATCTATCATCATCAGGTCACCATATGCCAATGCTATCTTATTCAATATCACAAACCAAACAGTCGGAGGGTCAGTGCTGAGGGAGCGGGCACTGTCGGAGGGTCAGTGCTGTGGGAGCGGGCACTGTCGGAGGGTCTGTGCTGAGGGAGTGGGCACTGTCAGAGGGTCGGTGCTGAGGGAGCGGGCACTGTCAGAGAGTCAGTGCTGAGGGAGTGGGCACTGTCAGAGAGTCAGTCCTGAGGGAGCGGGCGCTGTCGGAGGGTAAGTGCTGTGGGAGCAGGCACTGTCGGAGGGTCAGTGCTGATGTAATGCTTCACTGTCGGAGGGTCAGTGCTGAGGGAGCGGGCACTGTCGGAGGGTCAGCGCTGAGGGAGCGGGCACTGTGGGAGGGTCAGTGCTGAGGGAGCGGGTGCTGTCGGAGGGTCAGTGCTGAGGGAGTGGGCACTGTCGGAGGGTAAGTGCTGTGGGAGCAGGCACTGTCGGAGGGTCAGTGCTGATGTAATGCTTCACTGTCGGAGGGTCAGTGCTGAGGGAGCGGGCACTGTCGGAGGGTCAGCGCTGAGGGAGCGGGCACTGTGGGAGGGTCAGTGCTGAGGGAGCGGGTGCTGTCGGAGGGTCAGTGCTGAGGGAGTGGGCACTGTCGGAGGGTCAGTGCTGAGGGAGTGGGCACTGTCAGAGGGTCAGTGCTGAGGGAGCGCCGCACTGTCGGAGGGTCAGTGCTGAGGGAGTGGGCACTGTCAGAGGGTCAGTGCTGAGGGAGCGCCGCACTGTCGGAGGGTCAGTGCTGAGGGAGCGGGTGCTGTCGGAGGGTCAGTGCTGAGGAAGCGGGCGCTGTCGGAGGGTCAGTGCTGAGGGAGCGGGCTCTGTCGGAGGGTCAGTGCTGAGGGAGCCGGCGCTGTCAGAGGGTCAGTGCTGAGGGAGCGGGTGCTGTTGGAGGGTCAGTGCTGAGGGAGCGGGCACTGTCGGAGAGTCAGTCTGAGGGAGTGGGCACTGTCGGAGGGTCAGTGCTGAGGGAGTGAGCACTGTCAGAGGGGCAGTGCTGAGCAAGCGCCGCACTGTCAGAGGGTCAGCGCTGAGGGATCGCCGCACTGTCAGAGGGTCAGTGCTGAGGGAGTGGGCACTGTTGGAGGGTCAGTTTTGAGGGAGTGGGCACTGTCGGAGGGTCAGTGCCGAGGGAACGCCGCACAGTCGGAGGATCAGCACTGAGGGAGCACCATACTGTCAGAGGTACTTTCCAATGATATGTGATGATGCCTGCTCTACGGTTGTGTCAAAGAATTCCAGGGCGGTTCTCCCTGGCATCCTGGGGCCAATATTTATCCCTCATCATCTAAGGTGCTAGGTGGCTTGACCGGTTGTGCCGGGATGTACAGGCTGGGTGCATTAACAGTGGAAGTGCAGTGTTACAAGATTAGGGTAGGTGTGTGGGTCTGAGTGGGATGTTCTTTGGAGGGTTGTTTGGATATGATGGGCTGAATAGCCTGCTTCAACACTGTGGGGATTCAATGATTGCGAAATTGCTATGTGTGGGAGCTTGCTGTGCACAAAATGGCTGCTGATTTTCCCACATTTACGACAGCACCTGTACTTGGGAATGTCCTTCGTCAGCAGTCAGTGCTTTGGGACACCCTGAGCTGGTGAAAGGTGCTACAGAAATGCAAAACCTTCTCTCTGCTCAGGGTCTACACGCTGCACCGTCGCCTCCTGGCACCTGGCTACAGGGTCAGCGATAAACAGTGTCCACACCCTGCATCAACAACTGGCCATTGGGAAGCCGCTCTCTCACCCCAGATATCCCAGGCGCCTCCGAGGTGACGGATGGGTGACAGGTACATCCCCTTAAATTGGCCATCAGCGCAGAAGCAGAGAGCCCTACTTTCGTCCAGGACTGTTTCTCAATCAGCCAAGCCAGAATGCATTCACTTCAGAGAGGGCTCTCAGATGGACTAGCTGTCAGAGGGAGAGGAGGCAATGAAGGTAATGCAGACTACGAACAAGTGCCAGGATTGAGAAACAATTTCATAATGAGACGTGTGCTGCACACCTTCTCCAGCCTGACAGCCCTTCAAACAGCATCAATTGCCAGTGGAAAAATGATTGAGGATGGTCAGGGCTTGACAGGGGGTAGTGCTGAATAAGATGGTCTGACAATTGCTGAATGCAGTGCAACATGCATTTTGGTTTTCACATGCATTGCACAGCACACTAATGTGCCTGCACACAGCAATGCAGAAATGTGTGCCCTGCACAAACACACGCAGTTGCACACACAGACATGTACGCCCGCGGAGGCACACACAACACAGAAACATACACACACACACACACACACACACACACACACACGGGCAGGTAAACAGCATAGAGCGAGCAAGTCATAGATAGAGAGAGAGAGAGAGAGAGAACGATACATACCACACAGGGGCAAAAGGATGTTAGCTTTGCTTTTCTCTTCATGTACAGATCACGGT
Source organism: Stegostoma tigrinum (assembly GCF_030684315.1). Taxonomy (NCBI): domain Eukaryota; kingdom Metazoa; phylum Chordata; class Chondrichthyes; order Orectolobiformes; family Stegostomatidae; genus Stegostoma; species Stegostoma tigrinum. Next base: position 1,590,221 of record NC_081398.1, read on the forward strand.
CTGTTTCCCTTCGCAGTGCGATGGTAGATATATTTTATTAATTCTAAGGACAAGGAAGCGCACACAGCTCTTGCGACCTAGAACTGTTAGGTAGGCTTTAGCGGGGGAGGAAGACAGAAGCAGGGGGAGTTGGGGAGTGGGGGGTGTCGGGTGGAGGGGGGGTGGTGAAGGAAGGGGGAGAGAGAGAGAGAGAGAGAGAGAGAGAGGAGAGAATGCCACTCCACTCAGGAGATAAGCTGATGGCTACACTAGTCTCTCACGCTATCATTTCTTTATGATCCCAGCTCTGTCTCTCTCTCTCTCTCTCTCTCTCTCCCTGAGGTGGGTGATGTACATTTTACTGGCTGTGGAGGGAGGCAGCGAGCGGGAGATGATGGGGGAGCGCTGTGTGTATGAGAGTGAGAGAGAGAGAGAACAGAATATAAATTGCTGAATGTTTTACACTGCAGCTTGAGAGTGCTCCTCTCTCCCTGGCAGGAGTCAGAACGAGGTCTGTGTTTCTTTACAATGGAATCATTTTACTGATTCTCTTCCTGCAAGCCTGGAGCCCCATTCTGAGGGGAGCGTCTCCATCCCATCTAGTCCTTGCAGTTTGATTCAACATCAGCAGCTCCTCCAATAACCCCTTCCTGACCGACTGCCCCATTAACCCCTTCCTGACCAACTGCCCCATTAACCCCTTCCTGACTAGCCCCTCCATTAACCTCTTCTGACTGACTGTCCCAATAACCCCTTCCTGACCAGCTTCCCCATTAACCCCTTCCTGACCGACTGTCCCATTAACCCCTTCCTGACTGACTGCCCCATTAACCCCTTCCTGACCAGCTCCCCATTAACCCCTTGCTGACCAGCTTCCCCATTAACCCCTTCCTGACCAACTGCCCCATTAACCCCTTCCTGACCGACTGTCCCATTAACTCCTTCCTGACTGACTGCCCCATTAACCCCTTGCTGACCAGCTCCCCATTAACCCCTTTGCTGACCAGCTCCCCATTAACCCCTTGCTGACCAGCTCCCCATTAACCGCTTGCTAACCAGCTCCCCCATAACCCCTTGCTGACAGCAGACTGCAACCATGAGACATAGTGGGCAGTCTCGGTGGGGGGGCGGGGGGGGGGGGCGGTGGTTCAGGAAACTCAGTCCTTCAGCGAGCCAGCAGAAGGCAGTCAGGTAATTCCCCAGCCATTGGCAGAGAGTGAGGTGGGGGTGGGGCAGGGAGCAAGGAGGTAGTAAGTGGAGGGAGGAAGACAGGAGTGAAGTCTCCCTTTGCACCCAGCACTCAGCAACAGGCTAAGACATAGGTGAAACGGTTCTCTCTCACCACCAGCTTCGTTCTTCATTCCCGTTGGGCCACGGCAAACAGCATGGTGCAGACCAGATCACTTGACCCATTCTCGATAACATCTGGGCAGATCCAGGCTGCACCTGCGTGGGAACTTGCTCCCAAAGATGGGGCCCACGAGATACACAAGGTGACCAGCAATGCAAGGAAAGACATACTCTCGCCACATGCATTACTCACAAACCAGCACCAGCCCACCCACCGACTAGAGGGGAGGCCATGTTGGATTTGGTGCTTAGCAACGAACCTGGCCAGGTGTCAGATCTCTCGGTGGGAGACCATTTTGGTGACAGCGATCACAACTTTACTAAAGTCATGGAGAGGGATAGGAGCAGGCGGTATGGGAGAGTATCTAATTGGGGGAGGGGGAATTACAATGCTGTTAGGCAGGAACTGCGGAGCACGAACTGGGATCAGATGTTCTCAGGGAGAATGCACGGCAGAGATGTGAGGGTTGTTTAGGGAGCATTTGCTGCGAATACTGGATCGGTTTGTCCCACTGAGGCAAGGAAGTGATGGTAAGGTGAAGGGACCTTGGATGGCAAGACATGTGGAATATCTAGTCAAGAGGAAGAAGGAAGCTTCCTTAAGGTTGAGGAAGCAAGGATCAGACAAGGCTCTAGAGGTCTACAAGGTGGCCAAGAAGGAACTGAAGAATGGACTTAGGAGAGCTAGAAGGGGGTATCAAAAAACCTTGGTGGGTTGGATCAAGGAAAACCCCAAGGCATGCTACGCTTATGTGAAGAACAAGAGGATGGCCAGAGTGAGGGTAGGGCCAGTCAGGGATAGTGGAGGGAACTTGTGCATGGAGTCAGAGTAGGTAGGGGAAGTCCTTACTGAATACTTTGCTTCAGTATTCACCAGTGAGAGGGACCTTGACGTTTGTGAGGACAGCATGAAACAGGCAGATATACTCAAACAGGTTGATGTTAGGAAGGAGGATGTGCTACAAATTTTGAAAAACATGAGGAAAGATAAGTCCCCGGGGCCAGACGGGATATACCCAAGGGTTTCTACGGGAAGCAAGGGAACAGACTGATGCCCCTTTGGCGATGATCTCTGCATCCTCACTGTCCACTGGAGTACTACCAGATAATTGGAGGGTGGCAAATGTCATTCCCTTGTTAAAGAAATGGAATAGGGATAATCCTAGAAATTACAGACTGGTCAGTCTTACTTCTGTTGTGGGCAAATTATTGGAGAGGATTCTGAGAGATAGTATTTATGATTATTTGGAAAAGCACAGTTTGATTAGAAATAGTCAGCATAGCTTTGAGGGGGACAGGTCATGCCTCACAAGCCTTATTGAATTCTTTGAGATGTGACAAAGCACATTGATGAAGGCAGAGCGGTGAATATGGTGTATATCGGTTTCAGCAAGGCATTTGATAAGGCTCCACATGGTAGGCTCATTCAGAAAGTAAGGAGGCATGGGATTCAGGGAAAATTGGCTGTCTGGATACAGAACTGGCTGACCAATAGAAGATAGAGGGTGGTAGTTGATGGAAAGTATTCAGCCTGGAGCTCAGTGACCAGTGGTGTTCCGCAGGGATCTGTTCTGGGACCTCTGCTCTTTGTGATCTTTATAAATGATTTGGATGAAGAAGTAGAAGGGTGGGTTAGTAAGTTTGTTGATGACATGAAGGTTGGTGAAGTTGTGGACAGCGTGGACGGCTGTTGTAGGTTGCAATGGGACATTGACAGGATACACAGTTGGGCAAAGAAGTGGCAGATGGAATTCAACCCAGAAAAGTGTGAAGTGATTCACCTTGGAAGGTCAAATTTGAATGCAGAATACAGGATTAATGCCAGGGTTCTTGGCAGTGCGGAGGAACAGAGGGATCTTGGGGTCCATGTCCATAGATCCCTCAAAGTTGCTATCCTGTTGATAGGGTTGTAAAGAAGGCAGATGGTGTGTTGGCTTTCATTGACAGGGGAGTAGAGTTTAAGAACAGTGAGGTTATGCTGTAGCTCTATAAAACCCTGGTTAGGTCTCACTTGGAAATATTGTGTTCAATTCCAGTTGCCTCATTATAGGAAGGACGTGAAAGCTTTAGAGAGGGTGCAGGATGCTGCTTGGACCAGAGGGCAGGTCTTATGAGGAAAGGTTGAGGGAGTGAGGGCTTTTCTCATTGGAGCGAAGAAGGATGAGAGGTGACTTGATAGAGGCATACAAGATGATGAGAGGCATTAATAGAGTGGATAGTCAGAGACTTCTTCCCAGAGCGGAAATGACTGTTACGAGGGGGAATAATTTTAAGGTGAATGGAGGAAGGTATAGGGGAGATGTCAGAGGTAGGTTCTTCACACAGAGAGTGGTGGGCTTGTGGAATGCACGGCCGGCAGTGGGAGTGGAGTCACATACCTTAGACACTGATAAGCGACTCTTGGATAGGCACATGGAGGATAGTAAAATGTAGGGTATGCAGGGTAGTTTGATCTTTGTAGAGTAATAGGTCAGCACAACATCGTGGGCCGAAGGGCCTGCACTGTGCTGTACTGTCTGATGTTCTGTGTTCTAAACCTTGTATCCAATGTTGCTGAGGCCAACAACATGACATGCAGTTGATGCCAGTGGGTGGCATTAGCTGGGGGGAGCATCATGTCTTACCAACCGGGGCACGAGAGAACTGACTGGAAGCTGGTGAACTGGTTACATTATTGAGTTGCACAGATTGAGGACAACCCCAGGTCCGGACACCAGTCAGTGCGAACGCAGTGAGCATGGGCCTCAGTGAGTTATCGTCTGACATGGCCGTCCACATGCTCCAACAGAAGAACCTCAAATCCTACTCGAGACAAAAACAATGCCTGTTCCAGTAATGAGTACCAAGGCATCTCGCAAAGGATCACATCAATCCCAACTTACACAACTAGGCTTTCAAGGAGACCAGATACTTAGCTTAAAAGCACATCTTTCAGGACACAGACAGCGAGGTCCAGAGTTCGGGGCCCAGGCAGCTGAAGGAACGGCCCCCAACTGGGGAACGATGGGAATCAGGGATTACTCAAGAAGCTGGAATTGGAGGAGGTAATGCAGATAGGGAGGGGTGTAGGGACCGGAGGGGGTGACAGAGATAGGGAGGGGGTGGAGTGGATGGAGGGGGTGACAGAGATGGGGGGCAGTGTAGGGGCTGGGGGACGTGACAGAGACAGGGAGGGGGTGTAGGGTCTGGAGGGGCTGACAGAGATAGGGAGGGGGTGTAGGGGGACTGAGGGGGTTACAGAGATAGGGAGGGGGTGTCGGGGCTGGAGGGGGTGACAAAGATAGGGAGGGGGTGTCGGGGCTGGAGGGGGTGACAAAGATAGGGAGGGGGTGTAGGGGGACGGAGAGGGTACAGAGATAGGGAGGGGGTGTAGGGGGACGGAGAGGGTACAGAGATAGAGAGAGGGTGTAGGGGTTGGAGGAGGTGGCAGAGATAAGGTGGGGGTGTAGGGGCTGGAGGGGGTTACAGAAATAGGGACAGGGTGTAGGGGCTGGAGGAGGTGACAGAGAAAGGGAGGGGGTGTAGGGGTGTGGACGAGGTGACAGAGATAGGGAGGAGGTGTAGGGGCTGGAGCGGGTGACAGAGATAGGGAGGAGGTGTAGGGGCTGGAGGAGGTGACAGGGATAGGGAGAGGGTGTCGGGGCTGGAGGAGGTGACAGAGATAGGGAGGGGGTGTAAGGGTTGGAGCGGGTGACAGAGATAGGGAGGAGGTGTAGGGGCTGGAGGACGTGACAGAGACAGGGAGGGGGTGTAGGGGCTGGAGGGAGTGACAAAGATAGGGAAGGGGTGTAGGAGCTGGAAGGGAGTGACAGAAACAGGGAGGTGGTGTAGGGGGCTGGAGGGGGTGACTGAGATAGGGAGGGGATGTAGGGTCTGGAGGGGCTGATAGAGATAGGGAGGGGGTGTAGGGGGACGGAGGGGGTGACAGAGATAGGGAGGGGGTGTCGGGGCTGGAGGGGGTGACACAGATAGGGAGGGGGTGTAGGGGGACGGAGAGGGTACAGAGATAGGGAGGGGGTGTAGGGGTGTGGAGGAGGTGACAGAGATAGGGAGGAGGTGTAGGGGCTGGAGGAGGTGATAGAGATAGGGAGGGGCTGGAGGGGTTGACAGAGATGGGGAGAGGGTGTGGAGGGTGTGTAGGGGCTGGAGCGGGTGACAGAGATAGTGAGGGGGTGTAGGGGCTGGAGGACGTGACAGAGATAGGGAAGGGGTGTAGGTGCTGGAGGGAGTGACAGAGATAGGGAAGGGGTGTAGGGGCTGGAGGGAGTGACAGAAACAGTGAGGGGGTGGCAGAGATAGGGAGGGGATGAAGGGGTGGGAGGAGTTTACAGAGATAGGGAGGGAGTGTAGGGGTTGAAGGCGGTCACAGAAATAGTGAGGGGTTATAGAGTCTGGAAGGTTTTACAGAGATAGGGAGGGGATGTTGGGCGGGAGGGGGTGACAGACAAAGGGAGGGGGTGTAGGGTCTGGAGGGGCTGTCAGAGATAGCAAGGGGGTGTAGGGGGATGGAGGGGGTGACAGAGATAGGGAGAGGGTGTAGGGGGACTGAGGGGGTTCAGAGATAGGGAGGGGGTGTCATGGCTGGAGGGGATGACAGAGATAGGGAGGGGGTGTAGGGGATGGAGGCGGTGACAGAGATAGGGAGGGGGTGTAGGGGATGGAGGGGGTGACAGAGATAGGGAGGGGGTGTAGGGGGCTGGAGGGGGTGACAGAGATAGGGAGGGGGTGTAGCGGCTGGAGGGGGTGACAGAGATAGGGAGGGGGTGTAGGGGCTGGAGGGGTTGACAGAGATCGGGAGGGGTGTAGAGGGATGGAGGGGGTGACAGAGATAGGGAGGGGGTGTAGGGGGATGGAGGGGGGTACAGAGATAGGGAGGGGATGTTGGGTCTGGAAGAGGTGACAGAGCTAGGGAGGGGGTGTAGGGGTTGGAGGAGGTGACAGAGATAGGGAGAGGTTGTAGGGGCTGGAGGAGGTGACAGAGATCAGGAGGGTGTTTAGGGGTTGGAGAGGGTGACAGAGATAGGGAGGGGGTGTAGGGGCTGGAGGGGATGACAGAGATAGGGAGGGGGTGTAGGGGCTGGAGGGGGTGACAGAGATAGGGAGGGGGTGTAGGGGCTGGAGGAGGTGACAGAGATAGGGAGGGGGTGACAGAGATAGGGAAGGGGTGTAGGGGGACGGAGGGGGTGACAGAGATAGGGAGGGGGTGTAGGGGCTGGAGGGGGTGACAGAGATAGGGAGGGGGTGTAGGGGCTGGAGGAGGGGATGACAGAAATAGGGAGGGGCAGTGAGTCGAACCTGTTGCCATCGTGAGCCCACTCCCAGGTTAGTGCTTTTGCTGCAGTTTCCTTCTCACACAGGACATTGTAGATCACAATAACTTGCTACGTTAAAATATTCTCACCTCCGCCTCCAAGTGACTCACTACTCAACTCCAATTCGTCCCTCCCTACTGCCTCACACCTCCTGGAAACAGTTCCACTCCATCCAGATCACACAAAATATTGGAACATATCTACAGCCTCCCTGAACCATCCTCAATCTCTCTGTCCTGGAACTCTCTGAGGAAAGCCGTCCCAGCTTCTCTCCAACAAACAAACTGGAGATTCACTCGAGCCAAAGTGACAAAATTTCCCCATGAACTTCAGAGTGATGTTTTTCAAATACATATTAATCACAAGACAAAATACAATTCAATTCCACCACTAATGTTCACAATATTCGAACATTTCAAAAGAGATACCGCAGGCAATAAAGGCCATTTGGAAGGGTAGGCATGTTGTGGAGCAGCAAATGTGGGAACCAACGCGCACAGCAAGAGAGTAATAATGACTGTCCAATGTCATTTTTGTGACGGTGGACGAGAGACAGATATTGGACACAGTGTAATGGAGAAAACAAGCATGCTCAGCCTCAATTAGAATTTCACTGGCTGGAGAGAACATACATGTTCTATTATTGAAAGGCGGGACATCGAACACTGACCCTCCGTCAGTGTCCCCTCCCTCAGCACTGACTCTCCATCAGTGCCCACTCCCTCAGCACTGACCCTCCAACAGTGCCCACTCACTCAGCACTGACCCTCCGTCAGTGTCCCTCCCTCAGCACTGACCCTCCAACAGTGTCCCCTCCCTCAGCACTGACTCTCCGACAGTGTCCCCTCCCTCAGCACTGACCCTCTGACAGTGTCCCCTCCCTCAGCACTGACCCTCCGACAGTGTCCCCTCCCTCAGGACTGACCCTCCGACAGTATCCCCTCCCTCAGCACTGACCCTCCGACAGTGTCCCCTCACTCCGACAGCGTCCCTTCTCTCAGCACTGACCCTCCGACAGTGCCCACTCCCTCAGCGCTGACCCTCCGACAGTGCAGCGCTTCCTCAGGACTGGCCCTCCGACAGTGCCCACTCCCTCAGCACTGACCCTCCGACAGTGCCCACTCCCTCAGCACTGACCCTCAGACAGTGCCTGCTCCCTCAGCGCTGACCCTCCGACAGTGCGGCGCTTCCTCAGCGCTGACCATCCGACAGTGCGGCACTCCCTCAGCACTGACCCTCCGACACTCTGCCAGTTGGTACATCATTTTGGGACACGATCCCTGAACTCAGTGAGTGCAGTCGCCACTGAGAAGGGGCAGGCATTCACGTGAGGCAGATTAACCCTCTTGAAAATACACAACCAATTTATATAAAGCAGTCAGAGCATCTGCCTGATCTGCAGTGTAACTCTGGGCCGTTCTGCAGCAGTTCTGCACCTCATCACTGGAGGGGGCCTGCCTTGCTGCGTTCTGAGACAGAACAGTGACAATGAAAATGAGAAGCTCGGGAACATACCAACACACCATGGACTGTATACCAGCTGCAGTCATGTGTTCCTCTGTCACATCAGCCTGTTGGCTAAATATTGCTAAATAGCTGCTCACCAGAATGCAAATAAACAGCAAAATAATGCCATGGAATAAGCAGAAAATAAAAATAGAAACTATTGCAATAAGACTGCCCAGGAAACAGAGTGTTTCAAATCCACAAAACTCAATTTTGTCAACAGCATGCGCGAACGGGTGTAAACCTGAAAAAACCTGAGGTGGAGAGAGATAATGGGAACTGCAGATGCTGGAGATTCCAAGATAATAAAATGTGAGGCTGGATGAACACAGCAGGCCAAGCAGCATCTCAGGAGCACAAAAGCTGACGTTTCGGGCCTAGACCCTTCATCAGAGAGGGGGATGGGGGGAGGGAACTGGAATAAATAGGGAGAGAGGGGGAGGTGGACCGAAGATGGAGAGTAAAGAAGATAGGTGGAGAGGAGAGTATAGGTGGGGAGGTAGGGAGGGGATAGGTCAGTCCAGGGAAGACGGACAGGTCAAGGAGGTGGGATGAGGTTAGTAGGTAGCTGGGGGTGCGGCTTGGGGTGGGAGGAAGGGATGGGTGAGAGGAAGAACCGGTTAGGGAGGCAGAGACAGGTTGGACTGGTTTTGGGATGCAGTGGGTGGGGGGGGAAGAGCTGGGCTGGTTATGTGGTGCAGTGGGGGGAGGGGACGAACTGGGCTGGTTTAGGGATGCAGTAGGGGAAGGGGAGATTTTGAAACTGGTGAAGTCCACATTGATACCATATGGCTGCAGGGTTCCCAGGCGGAATATGAGTTGCTGTTCCTGCAACCTTCGGGTGGCATCATTGTGGCAGTGCAGGAGGCCCATGATGGACATGTCATCAAGAGAATGGGAGGGGGAGTGGAAATGGTTTGCGACTGGGAGGTGCAGTTGTTTGTTGCGAACTGAGCGGAGGTGTTCTGCAAAGCGGTCCCCAAGCCTCCGCTTGGTTTCCCCAATGTAGAGAAAGCCGCACCGGGTACAGTGGATGCAGTATACCACATTGGCAGATGTGCAGGTGAACCTCTGCTTAATGTGGAATGTCATCTTGGGGCCTGGGATGGGGGTGAGGGAGGAGGTGTGGGGACAAGTGTAGCATTTCCTGCGGTTGCAGGGGAAGGTGCCGGGTGTGGTGGGGTTGGAGGGCAGTGTGGAGCGAACAAGGGAGTCGCGGAGAGAGTGGTCTCTCCGGAAAGCAGACAGGGGTGGGGATGGAAAAATGTCTTGGGTGGTGGGGTCGGATTGTAACCCATCCCTTCCTCCCACCCCAAGCCGCACCCCCAGCTACCTACTAACCTCATCCCACCTCCTTGACCTGTCCGTCTTCCCTGGACTGACCTATCCCCTCCCTACCTCCCCACCCACACCTTCTCCACCTATCTTCTTTACTCTCCATCTTCGGTCCACCTCCCCCTCTCTCCCTATTTATTCCAGTTCCCTCCCCCCATCCCCCTCTCTGATGAAGGGTCTAGGCCCGAAACGTCAGCTTTTGTGCTCCTGAGATGCTGCTTGGCCTGCTGTGTTCATCCAGCCTCACATTTTAAAACCTGAGGTGGGCTGGGTCAGGGCTGCGCTGAAACTGTCTCGGGTCCTAACAGTGTGGGCTAAGGTTTGAAATCTGAGAGACCCTTAACACTGGCCTAATGGACAACCTGAGCACCTCTCAGTTAGGCCGCAATCAGGCTCATTCATCAACGAGGTTGCATTTGGGGTCTTGGTGGTTTCTTTGAGTCTCCACCAACACCTCGTGGGAAACTTCCCTCAAACTTCGTTCCTACAACGTGGGCTCCTCCAGCTGCAGTACCACTTACTGCCCACCTCTCACTGCGCGAGAGAAGATGACAATGAGCTGTCTCCTTCAAATAATGCGGTTCACAGAGTAGGGATTCAATCAATGCTGTTATGGAGCATTATCAATGCCCACCAATGTCTCTTCGTGTTCATAAATACATGGGGAATATCACCTGGAAGAGCCCTCTCAGACCGGGGTGTTCAGGGGCCCAGTGTGGACTGGAGTGGATGAAAGCCTAGATTGATCTTGGGGTGATAGTGGAGTATCTATCCTATTCCTCACAGACACACATGGTTATTCTGGGTGTGCTCTCAACTCACCAGGTCCCCCGAGAGAGCACTTTGCAAACTCACAACCTCTATCAAGGCCGAGGCCCATCGATGGGTGGGAACACTGCTGGCTACAAGTTCCCCTCCAAGCCACTCACCATCCTGACTCGGAAATATATCGCCGTTCCTTCACTGTTGCTCAGACAGAATCCTGGGACTCCCACGAACTGGCAGCGCCACAGGAGTATCTACATCAAAAAGGCTGCAGTGATCCAAGAGGGCAGCTCCCCCTCACCTTCGGAAATGTGGGGCTGACAGTTCGCTCACCCATGATACTCACATCCCACAAGCAAATAGGAAATTCCACATTCCTGCCCTCCCCCAAAATCCAGGGAATTCTTTGTCACTGAAGAATCTGTTTATCTCTGCCTCCACCACCTTTCTGTGAATGTCAGTTTTAATCGAGAGACTGACAACTTTAAAACAGTCTTACCTACTTGCTGTCTGTCCCATAAAGGGTGACACATATGCTTGGCTGACAGCTTTACGAGTGCGCAGCGGGGTCAGTGAGTTGGTTGGTCTGGGAGCATTTCATCACAGTTCAGTCTGATATCACAGAGCTGAAATGTGACAGTGCTGCCACTGGGCATAGACTTTAACAGCAGTGCGACACCTACACAGACCAGGGACTCCATCATGGGAAACAGTGACAGAAAAATGTGGCAAAACCACAGCCAGGAACTAATTGAAAATTAAAAGTCGAATACAATGGAATATCGTTTGACATGTTAAATAAACTTCACGTTCACATTCAAGCTCAGAAATCTTGACTAGATTCCAACAGTTGGGAGCCAAATGGATCAGAGCATGGGACATGACTCAACCCCAAGGATCTAGTTTTGGATTCAGAAGCTACTTTCCAGGAGGCAGATTCACATCTCATGAGTAATGTGCTATTTCACATTCACTGCGACCCTGACATTTATATCTTTTAAACACTCTCCAGTTGTACCAACTTCTGTTGTTCAGTTCAGCGATGAACAAAAGCCACCAACATGTCATTTCTGATTCAGTGAATCGACCACATGTCGCACACTAACTTCTAAAATCCGCCAATCTCTGCAGCCTGTGCTCGAGCTAACAGGAGGATCCCACTGATCCATCATTCCAGAGCTCACTGGCCTCTACACACTCATAGTCAGGCAATACCTCTTGTTCCTTTTCAAACTCCTCCACAATCACACACTCTGTAATCCCACAGTCACCCCCTCCAGCCCCTACACCCCCTCCATATCTCTGTCACCCCCTCCAGCCCCTACACCCCTCTCCCTATCTCTGTCACACGCTCCAGCCCCTACACCCCCTCCCTATCTCTGTCGCCCCCTCCAGCCCCTACACCCCTCTCCCTATCTCTATCATCCCCTCCAGCCCCTACACCCCCTCCATATCTCTGTCACCCGCTCCAGCCCGTACACCCCCTCCCTATCTCTGTCAGCCTCTCCAGACCCTACACCCCTCTCCCTATCACTGTAACCCCCACCAGCCCCTATACCCCCTCCCTATCTCTGTCAGCCTCTCCAGCCCCTACACCCCCTCCCTATCTCTGTCAGCCTCTCCAGCCCCTACACCCCCTCCCGATCTCTGTCACCCCCTCCAGCCCCTACACCCCCTCCCCATCTCTGTCACCCCCTCCAGCTGCTACACCCTCTCCCTATCTCTGTCACCCCCTCCAGCCCCTACACCCTCTCCCTAACTGTCACCCCCTCCAGCCCCTACACCCCCTCCCTATCTCTGTCACCCCCTCCAGCCCCACACCCCCTCCCTATCTCTGTCAGCCCCTCCAGCCCCTACACCCTCTCTCTATCTCTGTCACCCCCTCCAGCCCCTACACCCCCTCTCGATCTCTGTCACCCCCTCCAGCCCCTACACCCCCGCGCTATCTCTGTCACTCCCTCCAGCCCCTACACCCCCTCCCCATCTCTGTCACCCCCTCCAGCCGCTACACCCTCTCCCTATCTCTGTCACTCCCTCCAGCCCCTACACCCTCTCCCTAACTGTCACCCCCTCCAGCCCCTACACCCCCTCCCTATCTCTGTCAGCCCCTCCAGCCCCTACACCCTCTCTCTATCTCTGTCACCCCCTCCAGCCCCTACACCCCCTCTCCATCTCTGTCACCCCCTCCAGCCCCTACACGCCCTCCCCATCTCTGTCACCCCCTCCAGCCCCTACACCCCCTCCCCATCTCTGTCACCCCCTCCAGCCCCTACACCCCCTCCCCATCTCTGTCACCCCCTCCAGCCCCTACACCCCCTCCCCATCTCTGTCACCCCCACCTATTTCAGCCTCTTGACCATCCCATGATTTCTACTGCTCCACCATTGGGGGGCCACGCCTGGACACCTCTCCCTAAACCTCTCTCGCCAACTCTCTGTAACCGTGGCCTCTGACCCAGTTTATGAGGAGTTCTAAGAGATCCTTGTTCGGCATGGTGTCTAATTTTGTTTGATCGTCCTCAAAAGCACTGTGTGATCATTTGCAACCCTACAAGTGCTATGTACAGATTTAGTTTATGTACGTATGCGAGTTGCTGTTGAGTCAACTAGGCAGGTGTAGATTTGCACACATACAATGTTCTGCAAATTTCTCCAGTTAAAAGAAGTTTTCCAGAGTCTCACTGGAGGAAGGGGCAACGCGTCCAGTCGGTATCTGGGGATGGGGCTGGGAAACAAGCAGCTCCATTACACAGAAGGCCACCGCCAAACGTGCTAAATTGTGAGGTGGAACATGTTTGTTTCCCACATCAGAGCAGGTATCTAGGCAACCACATCTACTGCTGGGCTAGCAATCGTCAATAGCAAAGGGATCATTACACTTACAGCGATAACCTGCAGGCAGCAGGAGGGACTGGGCTGAATGGACATGAGGGGCAGCACTCATACCTGGATCTGAAGCTCAAATGAAACACCACAGTGATGGCCAGAAAATCCTCAAAACCTCAGTGTAACAGACGGAGTGCTGCGCTGTCCGAGGGTCAGCACTGAGGGAGTGGGCACTGTCAGAGGGTCAGCGCTGAGGGAGTGGGCACTGTCAGAGGGTCAGTGCTGAGGGAGTGGGCACTGTCAGAGGGTCAGCGCTGAGGGAGTGGGCACTGTCAGAGGGTCAGCGCTGAGGGAGTGGGCACTGTCAGAGGGTCAGTGCTGAGGGAGTGGGCACTGTCAGAGGGTCAGCGCTGAGGGAGTGCCGCACTGTCGGAGGGTCAGTGCTGAGGCAGTGGGCACTGTCGGAGGGTCAGTGCTGAGGAAGCGGGCACTGTCGGAGGGTCAGCGCTGAGGGAGTGGGCACTGTCGGAGGGTCAGCGTGAGGGAGTGGGCACTGTTGGAGGGTCAGCGCTGAGGGAGTGGGTACTGTCAGAGGGTCAGTGCTGATGGAGTGGGCACTGTCGGAGAGTCAGCGCTGAGGGAGTGGGCACTGGCAGAGGGTCAGTGCTGAGGGAGTGGGCACTGTTGGAGGGTCAGTGCTGAGGGAGTGGGCACTGTCGGAGGGTCAGTGCTGAGGGAGTGGGCACTGTCGGAGGGTCAGTGCTGAGGGAGCGGGCACTGTCGGAGAGTCAGCGCTGAGAGAGTGGGCACTGTCAGAGGGTCAGCGCTGAGGGAGTGGGCACTGTTGGAGGGTCAGTGCTGAGGGAGTGGGCACTGTCGGAGGGTCAGTGCTGAGGGAGTGGGCACTGTCGGAGGGTCAGCGCTGAGGGAGTGGGCACTGTCGGAGGGTCAGCGCGAGGGAGTGGGCACTGTCAGTGGGTCAGCACTGAGGGAGTGGGCACTGTCGGAGGGTCAGCGTGAGGGAGTGGGCACTGTTGGAGGGTCAGCGCTGAGGGAGTGGGCACTGTCAGAGGGTCAGTGCTGAGGGAGTGGGCACTGTCGGAGAGTCAGCACTGAGAGAGTGGGCACTGTCAGAGGGTCAGTGCTGAGGGAGCGGACACTGTTGGAGGGTCAGTGCTGAGGGAGTGGGCACTGTCGGAGGGTCAGTGCTGAGGGAGCGGGCACTGTTGGAGGGTCAGTGCTGAGGGAGCGGGCACTGTCAGAGGGTCAGCGCTGAGGGAGTGGGCACTGTTGGAGGGTCAGTGCTGAGGGAGCGGACACTGTCGGAGGGTCAGCACTGAGGGAGTGGGCACTGTCAGAGGGTCAGTGCTGAGGGAGTGGGCACTGTTGGAGGGTCAGTGCTGAGGGAGTGGGCACTGTCGGAGGGTCAGTGCTGAGGGAGCGGGCACTGTCGGAGAGGCCGTCAACATGGATAATCCCATGGTTACAATTTAACAGAACGTTTGGGGTCCCTGCCTGGAATCCAGGCCAGCATTTATGTCTCAAATTGACATCAATAAAAAGAGATCGCTTCGACATGATAACTTTGCCATTTGTGGGATCTTGCTCAACTCATATTGGTTGCCTGCCAGTGTCACTGCAGCGGACGGACCTCAATGTTCCTGCAGAGCTCTTTCAGGTTCCCTGAAGTCACACACGGTGCTACAGAAATGCAGACCTTCTCATGACGGAACTGAATCTTCAGAAGGACGTAAATCAAGTGGATAAAATCTCCCATGTCGGGTGAAGCCCTCCCAATGTTGGTCCCCAAAACTACTGGAGCTTGTCATTGAGCGGAGAGGTCTACGCAACACGGAGAAAGGACGTTCAGCCCATAGAGTCTGTGCTGGTCACAAAAAAAAGCAACTAATCAATCCAATCTCATTTCCCAGCTCTTGGCCCATAATCCTGCTTCAGGTGGCCACTGCTGTCCATTCCCTCCCTGCCCCACGGCTCTCCTCTGGCTTTGCTGCTGCCCCTTGCTCCCGCTCTCTCAATCAAGGAAGGGAAATGTTGCGTGGCATTCAAAAGCATGGCTTGAATCTGAGCCAGAGCTGGATGGAGATGGGTGCTCGGGCCTTGCGCCCTTGAATCAACCTGGAGGCATCACTGAGCTATCATTTTGAAGTGCGGACTTGGGAAAACGTGGGTGGGGGTTGGGATGGACAGGCGTGAGTAGGTTTAGCCAAACCCAGGGGGTGAGAAAGGATGGACAAGGGTGTCTCCCTCCAAAACAGGGGAAATATAACCCAAACTAGATTTTAAGAGTTAACATCAAGGATTTTGATTTTATTTTTTGCACCGGCCCCATTAAGCAGACATTTTTGAACGTGTTTGGTAGTTGTGGCAACTTGTTGCTATGGTAATGAGTGGGCTCCAAATGGCTTAGTTGCTAAGAGACCAACACTGTAGATGAGTAATAAACACGAAAAAAAAATGTAAGGATCTTCACTTGGCATAGGGGTGGGCGGTGAGGAATGGGTACACTGTGCTTTGCCTTTACAAGACACGAAGGCAAGAATAAAAACCCCATCATGTCGCGATCTGAGAGACTGGGAAATTCAGAAAATGGAGCGCCCGTACAGTCATTCAGGACCAGCATCTGCATCGATGGGTTCCCTTCAACGTCACCGGGCTGCGATGACGAGGGCTACTTGCATTTAGATAGCACCTTTTTTTAAGCAAGGCAGAAACATCCCAAGGTACCTCATGGGAGTGGCGATCGAACAGCGCACTTCCCAGACTTGTGAGGAAATATGGGGGGGGGGTGCACGGCAGGGCGGCTGAAAAATCTCAGTCGGGGTGGACAGAGAGACAGAGAGAGAGAGAGAGAGAGAGACACGATGTGAGTAAATGTGAGGTTTTGCACTTTGGAAAAAAGAATACAGGCATGGACTATTTTCTAAATGGTGAGAAAATTCATAAAGCAGAAGTACAAAGGGATCTGGGAGTGTTGGTCCAGGATTCTCTAAAAGTTAACTTGCAGGTAGAGTCCATGATTAAGAAAGCGAACGTAATGCTGTCATTTATCTCAGGAGGGTTGGAATATAAAAGCAGTGATGTGCTTCTGAGACTTTATAAAGCTCTAGTTAGGCCCCATTTAGAATACTGTGTCCAATTTTGGGCCCCACACCTCAGGAAGGACATACTGGCGCTGGAGCGTGTCCAGCGGAGATTCACATGGATGATCCCTGGAATGGTAGGTTTAACGCACGATGAACGGCTAAGGATCCTGGGGTTGTACTCATTAGAGTTTAGAAGGTTGAGGGGAGATCTAATAGAAACTTACAAGATAATGTATGGCTTAGAAGGGGTGGACGCTGTGAAGTTGTTTCCATTAGGCGGGGAGACTGGGACCCGTGGGCACAGCCTTAAAATTAGAGGGGGTAAATTTAAAACAGAAATGAGGAGACATTTCTTCAGCGAGAGTGTGGTGGGCTTGTGGAATTCATTGCTGCAGAGTGCAGTGGAGGCCGGGACGTTGGATGCCTTCAAGGCAGAGATCGACAAAATCTTGATCTCAGAAGGAATCAAGGGCTATGGGGAGAGGGCAGGGAAGTGGAGCTGAAATGCCCATCAGCCATGATTTAATTGGCGGAGTGGACTTGATGGGCCGAATGGCCTTACTTCCACTCCTATGTCTTATGGTCTTATGGACAGCTTAGGGAAGCAGTTCCAGAGCTCAAGGCCCAGGTAGCTGAAGGCACAGCGGTAAATGGTGGAGCGATGGGAATTGGGAGATGATCAAGGGGCTGGAATTGGAGGAACACAAATCCCGGAAATCCCGGATAAATTCATAAACTGCCTATCTGAACTTTCTTGGTACTGAACTGCTGAAGTGTCTCTGTCTTCCAAAGCAAAATGACCAAATTCTTATCCAAATTCGCTGTTACCCAATTGCTGAACATCATGTCTCTTTCCCCCTGCCAACCCCTCTCTCATTAAGCCCCAGTGCCAATATTGCCACTCTCCACATGCCCACACTTTCATTGCAATTAGCAAACATTTCCATGTCCATCCAGAGTTCAGAAATAAGGGAGCGCAGCACTGTTGGAGGGTGAGTGCTGAGGGAGCGGGCACTGTCGGAGGGTCAGTGCTGAGGGGGTGGGCACTGTCGGAGGGTCAGTGCTGAGGGAGCGGGCACTGTCGGAGGGTCAGTGCTGAGGGAGTGGGCACTGTATTTGAATCCTGTGCTGTACCTGCCCTGAGAGTGTTTGAAGGGGCCAGTGTTAAGAAATCTTTGAGTTTAAAAGAGTAGATAAGGTTTACTCTGTACCAAACCCTGTGCTGTCTCTGTCGTGACAGGTTTAGATGGGGATAGTGTAGAGAAAGCTTTACTATCAGTTTAAAACTGTAAATGGAGCATTACTCTGTATCTAACTGTGTGCTATTCCTGTCCTGGGAGTGTGTGCAAAGAGTGGAGGAGATTTATTTGTTGAAAACTCTGCCCATTTACAACCGTTACACAGACAGGCCCTGTTCTTTCATCGGGGATTTGCAGGAACTCCGGTCACAGCTGGAAGCTGAAAGAGGTCTGTAATTGACCGACCGTATTTCCAGATCCACGGTGATCCAATCAGAACCATCGCTGGTCCTCAATACAGGAAACCCTCTTTGTCAATGTTAGGGCCACAGCTCCCAGCTTTCAGACACAGCACTCTATTCAAAATCCTGTGAATCACTGGTATGTCACAGCTCACGTTCTCAGCATTGCCCCTCACCAGCCTTGACACTGAACCCTCCCCTCAGGGCCACTGACACAGTGGGTAGCTCATTGCGTCCACACCAGCACCATCACCCAGCCTGACAGAACAGTGTCGTACCGAGGGGGAGGTGCACTACCGACAGCATCGCTTGGCATTTGACATGCAAAACCCAGTCCCTACCTGGTCAATCAGCGCGGTCTAAAAGGGAAGGGAATTCCCCTCAGCGCACTGGCCAGCATTCATCTCACAAGCAGCAATGATAACACATCAATTTGGGTTGTTCTCAGATTGCCACCTGTGGGATCTTGCTGCATCCCATCCCGCTGCTGTGTTTTCCTCAAAGACAATGGTGACCACGTTTCACTGTCTATGATACACTTTCAGGGCTGCCAGGAGGATGTGAGTGGTGCTGCAGAAATGCAGAGACTTTCCTTTTTTTTTGCCAACCATGGAGAGGAGATGAGGCTGCCCCTGTCCAGCTTGTGACTGCAGGTAACAAGTCCCAGATGGGCAGGTACATTCTAAGCAGCGCGTTCAGAAATGTTAGAACATACCTCTGGGCTTGTCCTCAGGCCTCCTGACCAATGTAATCCTGTGTGAGGACATTCAATATTGATGGATTTGTCTCGGCTGCTTCCTGTTTTAATGATTCATTTGTGGAATGTGGGAGTGACTGGCTGGGCCCAGCATTTATTGCCCCATCTCTCGTTGCACCCCACCTTGAGAAAGTGGGGGTGAGCTGCCTTCTTGAACCCCTGCAGTCCGTGTGCTGTGGGTTCTCTTAGCGAGGGATTTGCAGGATTCTGACCCAACACTGAAGGAACGGGGGATACATTTCCAAGTCAGGATGGGGAGGGGCTCGGAGGGGAACGTGCAGGAGGGTGATGTTCCCATGTACCTGCTGCCCCTTGTCCTTCTGGATGGAAGTGGTCGTGGGTTTGGAAGGTGCTGCCTGAGGGTCTTTGGTCTACTCCTGCTTTCCACAGCTAAATAGCTGTTTGACACCAACCTGCATGATTCTCACACGATATCTCCCACATGACAGGGAATCGGGGAGCAGGTAGAGTATCAGCAGCCTAGGTCTGAAAATTGTAACCTCTCCTGGGCACTACCTTCCCGTTTAATGCCAGTTGCATGTTCCCTGTTTGTTAAAGTAATGTAGACAATCCAGAACAAACCTTCGACCTTGACACTCTCCCTGGCACCATCTCCAGTCTTGGATCCAGCGTTGTATGAACCATCAATGTTGAGGCCTCAGAATATTTTCAGCTCTCTCTCATGATTATTAAAGCCTTCACTTTAGTGGCTCATTGGCTCTTCAAGCTTGGGTTTGAGCCCAGGTTGAGTGGCTCCTCTCACCAACTCACCACAACTGAAAGTAGTCGCTCCTGTTGCAGGTTCACCAGCCAGATTGATTCAGCCTCAAATGGACTGTCAACAATTAGACAATTAGATGACGGTGGGGGTGGGAACAGTTCGATGGTGCTCTCTCTTTCAATGCTGCCAGGAAGGTGCCATACAAATAGCAGCCTTACAATGCAAAGAGCAGAAGGAAAGGCTAGACTTGTGTCAACACAGGTCTGTCACAACAGACGGTGGCACAGTCATTGGGCCCTGCTACATGTCAGGACTGTACGTGCCAAAATAATTTGTCTCAGCAGTTAGGTACAATGCCTTTTTGAGAAAACATGGGGACACATTGGAATGAGCTAAGTCCATCCATTAGTTTCTCTCCCACAGCCTCATGTACACTCTCCAGCTCCCCATTACTGACTGCACTCACCTATTAAACCCCCTCCCACAGACCCATGTACACTCACCCCCCCATCACTGCCTCTACCCATCCATTTAAACCCCCTCCCACAGCCTCATGTACACTCTCCCCCCCATCACTGACTCTACCCATCCATTTAAACCCCCTCCCACAGCCTCATGTACACTCACCCCCCCATCACTGCCTCTACCCATCCATTTAAACCCCCTCCCACAGCCTCATGTACACTCTCCCCCCCATCACTGACTCTACCCACCCATTTAAACTCCCTCCCACAGCCTCATGTACACTCACCCCCCCATCGCTGCCTCTACCCATCCATTTAAACCCCCTCCCACAGCCTCATGTACACTCAGCCCCCATCACTGCCTCTACCCCCCCATTTAATCACTCTCCCACAGCCTCATGTACACTCACCCCCCCATCACTGCCTCTACCCATCCATTTAAACCCCCTCCCACAGCCTCATGTACACTCAGCCCCCATCACTGCCTCTACCCCCCCATTTAATCACTCTCCCACAGCCTCATGTACACTCTCCCCCCCATCACTGACTCTACCCACCCATTTAAACTCCCTCCCACAGCCTCATGTACACTCTCCCCCCCATCACTGACTCTACCCACCCATTTAATCCCGCTCCCACAGCCCAATATACACTCATCCCCCCCATCACTGCTTACCCACCTATTTAATACTCCACCCCCCCATGTACACTCTCCCCCCCATCACTGACTACCTACCCAATTAAACCCCCTCCCACAGCCCAATATTCACTCTCCCCCTCAATCACTGACTCTACCCACCTATTTAATCCCCCTCTCACAGCCCCCACACTGTCCCCCGAATCACTGGCTCTCCCCACCCATTTAAGCCCCCTCCACAGCCCCATGTACACTCTTCCCCGCCATACCCCACCTCAGCCACTATGTAATCTCTCTACACACCAGGCCTTTCCAGCATAAGTTGCAGGTTCAAGACTGAGTCAGGACCTTTTACAGAAATAGCTTTTACAGTCATTTGCTCATTTTTTTTTGCAAGGTGGGCGTGTGAGTGGGAACAAGATTGTGATTTAAGTTACAGAGTCATTATAGAACAGAAGGCCACTCAGCCTATGGAATCCAGGCCAGCCCTATGCACAGCAATCCAGTCAGTCCTATCCCCCCACCTACTTTCTCTTCATTCCGCAAGTTGTTTTTCCTCAAGTGTCAGTCCAATTTCCTTTACAAATCAGGCATGTTTCCAATTCCTCTAGCTTCATAGGCAGCAAGTTCCTCTTCATTAGCACTTGGAACATTGGAACAGGAGTAGGCCAGTCAGCTCATTGAGCCCACCCTGCCACTCAATACAATCATGGCTGCCTGAACACTTTTAATGCCTATCCCCCACCCCATCTCCATGACCCTGAACACCAACAGTTATCAGATCTTAGATGTACACAAAGAGCGAGCTCCCACAGCTCTCCGTGGGAGAGAATTCCCAAAGTTCACAATCCTCAGAGTAAAAAGATTTCTCCTCATCTCGGACCACAGTGACATTCCTTTATTTTGAGGCGGTGCTGCCTGGCTCTGCGCTGTCTGACCCAGGGAAACAGCTGACCTGTCCATCCCTTTCATTATTTTGTCGGTTTCAGTGAGACCACCTCTCATTCTGTGAAACCCAAGAGAATACCGGGCCAGTTTGTCTGATGGGACAGTCCCACCATCCCAGGGTCAAGGCTCCCTCCCTCTGCAACGATAATATCTCTTCTGACAGAAGGAGACCAAAACTAAACATAGTACCTCCAGGTGGGGTCGAATCAAGCTCCTGTATAATTGAAGAAAGCTTTATAATCAATAGTGAACAGCTCAGGGCTGGGTACTGATTCTTGCAGTATCCCACTAGTTCACTTGATTTGACTTTATTTATTGTTGTCACATGTGCCTAAGTACAGTGAAAAGTTTTGTTTTGTGAGCAGAACAGGCTGATCACAGCAAACAAGGAGATGCAAATGACAGGGCGCTTAGACAGAATTAGTCATATCTGGAACATCTGGATAACAAGGAGACCCAAGTCAGGTTCCTACTTTTGACTACGGCTCCGCTTTCAACACTATGATCCCAAAAAAACTAATCTCAAAACTCTGAGAGATCATAAGAATTGCCGGTGCTGGAGTCAGAGATAATGCAGCGTGGAGCTGGAGGAACATAGCAGGCCAGGCAGCATCAGAAGTGCAGGAAAATTGACGTTTCGGGTCGGGACCCTTCTTTCTGATGTGAAACGTCAGCTTTCCAGCTCCTCTGATGCTGCCTGGCCTGCTGTGTTCCTCCAGCTCCACACTGTGTTACCTCAAAACTCCGAAACCTAGGTCTCGGCTCTTCCCTCTGTAACTGGATCTGCAGCTTCCTGATCCACAGACCACAATCAGTGAGGATAGATAGCCTCAACCTGCTAACCTGAGAATGCCCAATTTATTCTTACTCTCTGGCTAACAGACAGAAAGCAATCATTAATCCCTGCCAGTACATTAACTCCTATGCCATGTAATTTCATTTTTCTAACCAGTCTCCTGTGGTGCCTTTATTGAATTTCTCATGAAAATTTAAGTATACCACACCCACCCACTGTCTGAGGTTAAAAAATCGTGAGGGGGCATAGAAAGGGGCATGAATAGGCAAGAGCATTTCCCCAGGGTGGGGGGAGTCCAAAGCTACAGGGCATGGGTTTCAGGTGAGGGGGCAAGATTTAAAAGGGACCTGAGGGGTAACTTTTTCACACAGAGGGTGGTGTGTGTATGGAATGAGCTTCCAGAGGAAGTGGTGGGGGCTGGTACAGTTACAGCATTTAAAAGGCATCTGGATGGGGACATGGATAGGAAGGGGTTTACAGGGATATGGGCCAAATGCTGGCAAATGGGAATAAGTCAGATTAGGATGTCTGCTCGGCACAGGGTTGGACCAAAGAGTCTGTATCCGTGCTGTATGGCTACGTTTGTCAAACGCGGATTCCCATTTATAAATCCATGCTGACTTTGCCCAATCAGATCACTATCCACCAGGTGTCTACTTATTCCATCCTTTGTAATAGATTCTAGCATTTTCTTTACTTCTGACGTAAGGCTAAATAGTCAGTGGCTCCCTCTCATTCCATTCTTAAATAATGCAATGACACTTGATACCTTCCAATCTGCAGGAATAATTTCCAGAATTATGGAAAGTAATTGCCAATACACCAACTAGCTTTACAGCCACCTCCTTCAACACCCTGTAATGGAAAACAACCCCCAGGAATTTCAACCCATTCATTTCCAGCACAACCTTCTTACTCAGGCTCATTTCCTTCAACATGGTGTGGCATGAAGGAGCCCCAGCAAAACTAAACTCAATGTGTGACAGGGGTCAAACTCTCCAGCGGTTACAGTCATACCTGGCACAGGAAGATGGTCATGGTCTCAGCTCCAGGATATCTCTGCAGGAGCTCCTCAGGGCAGTGTCCTAGACCCAACCATCTTCAGCTGCTTCATCAATGACCTTCCCTCCATCATAAGTTCGGAAGTGGGGATGTTCACCAATTATTACACAATGTTCAGCTCCATGCGTGACTCCTCAGATACTGAAGCAGACCATGTTCAAATGCACAAGATCTGGACAATCTCCAGGCCCCTGCTGGCAAGTGACAAGTAACATTTGCATCACACAAATGGCAGGCTATGACCATCACCAACAGTGGACAATCTAACCACCACCCCTTGGCATTCAATGGTGTTGCCATCACTGAATCCCCCACTATCAACATTCTGGGGATTACCATCGACAGAAACTCATCACATAAGCATAGTGGCTACAAGAACAGGTCAAAAGCTAGGCTTACTGCAGCGAGTAACTCACCTCCAGACTCAAAGAACAAGAACAAAGAACAAAGAAAATTACAGCACGGGAACAGGCCCTTCGGCCCTCAAAGCCCGCGCCAGTCGGGATCCTCTGTCTAAACCTGTCATCTATTTTCTAAGGGTCTGTATCCCTTTGCTCCCTGCCCATCCATGTACCTGTCCAGATACATCTTGAAAGACGCTATCGTGTCTGTATCTACCACCTCTGCTGGTTCCAGGCACCCACAACCCTCTGTGTAAAGAACTTTCCACCCATATCTCTCCTAAACCTTCCTCCTCTCACCTTGCAACTCATGACCCCTAATAATTGAATCCCCCACTCTGGGAAAAAGCTCCTTGCTATCCACCTTGTCTATACCCCTCATGATTTTGTAGACCTCAATCAGGTCCCCCCTCGATCTCCGTCTTTCTAATGAAAATAATCCTAATTTACTCAACCTCTCTTCATAGCTAGTGCCCTCCATACCAGGCAACAGCCTGGTGAACCTCCTCTGCACCCTCTCCAAAGCATCCACATCCTTTTGGTAATGTGGCGACCAGAACTGTACACAGTTCTCCAAATGTGGCTGAACCAAAGTCCTATACATCTGCAACATGACCTGCCAACTCTTGTACTCAATACCCCGCCCAATGAAGGAAAGCATGCCGTATGCCTTCTTGACCACCCTATTGACCTGCGTTGTCACCTTCAGGGAACAATGGACCTGAACACCCAGATCTCTCTGTTCATCAATTTTCCCTAGGACTTTTCCATTTACTGTATAGTTCACTCTTGAATTGGATCTTCCAAAATGCATCACCTTGCATTTGCCCGGATTGAACTCCATCTGCCATTTATCTGCCCAACCCTCCAGTCTATCTATATTCTGATGCATTCTCCGACAGTCCCCTTCACTATCTGCTACTCCACTACTGTTAGTGTCATCTGCAAACTTACTAATCAGACCACCTGTACCTTCCTCCAGATCATTTACGTATATCACAAACAACTGTGGTCCCAGCACAGATCCCTGTGGAACACCACTGGTCACAGGTCTCCAATTTGAGAAACCCCCCTCCACTACTACTCCCTGTCTCCTGTTGCCCAGCCAGTTTTTTTCTCCATCTAGCTAGCGCACCCTGGACCCCATGTGACTTCACTTTCTCCATCAGCATGCCATGGGGAACCTTATCAAACGCCTTACTGAAGTCCATGTATATGACATCTACACCCTTTCCCTCATCAATCAACTTTGTCACGTCCTCAAAGAATTCTATTAAGTTGGTAAGACTTGACCTTCCCTGCACAAAACCATGTTGCCTATCACTGATAAGCCCATTTTCTTCCAAATGGGAAGAGATCCTATCCCTCAGTCTCTTCTCCAGCAGCTTCCCTACCACTGACGTCAGGCTCATCGGTCGATAATTACATGGATTATCCCTGCAACCCTTCTTAAAAAGGCTCCCCGAAGACTGTCCACCATCAATAAGGCAAAAGTCAGGAGTGTCAAACTGGAGGCTGGAAGAACACAGAAAGCCAGGCAGCATCTGCAGGAAAGGAGCAGTCAACCTTTCAGGTATAACTCTTCCTCAACACCGACAGTCAGTCACAGCAGTGTGTACCATCTACAAGATGCTCTGCAGAAATTCACCAAAGACCCTCAGGCAGCACCTTCCAAACCCACAACTACTTCTATCCAGAAGGACAGGGGCAGGAGATGCATGGGAACACCACCCCACTGCACGTTCCCCTCCAAGCCACTCACCCACCCTGACTTGGAAATATATCGCCGTCCCTTCACTGTCGTTGGGGTAAAATGCTGGAACTCCTTCCCTAAGGGACACTGTGGGTCAACCCACAGCAAGAGAACTGCAATGGATCAAGAAGGCAGCTCACCCCTACCTTCTCAAGGGGCAACAAATGCTGGCCTTGCCAGCGACACCTACCTCCTGCGCATAAATAAAAATCCTTATTCTCCCTTGGATCTCCGTTGTCTTCCTCAGTGAAAACAGACATGATGTGATCATTTAGCTTCTCTGCCATTTCTCTATTCCCCTTTATACATTTCCCTGAATCCGCCTGGAATCGACCGACATTCATTTGAGCCAAAAGATTCCTTCTTGTATAAGGGAACTTTGGTTGTTAATTCTTAAGTCCTTTTTCTCCTAGATCATGTTTACATTCTATTCTTCTTTTCCTTACCAATTTCTTGGTCCTCTCTATTCCTTTGTTAGCTGCAATTGACCTTGTTTGAATGTCTCACCATGAAGGCATGTATAGATGCTATAAATGATGTTCTAGTTCTTAAGGGCTATCCATTGCCTGTGCAGGCTAGCTTTCAATGTACTTTCCCAATCCACCTCAGCCAACCAGTGCTTAGAAGTTCCCTTATTCAAATGCAATTGTACAAGATGTTGGACAGACCAATTTTAGAGCACTGCGTGTAGTTCTACTCACCTTCATATAGAAAGGAAATTATTGAACTAGAAACAGTGCAGAAAAGATTTATGGGATGCTACCCAGAATGGAATGTTTGAGTTATAAGGAGACGCTGCATAGGCTGAGATTTTTATCCCTGGAGCATAGGAGACTGAGAGGTGATTGTATAAAGGTCTATAAAATCATGAGAGAGATAGATAAGGTAGATAGCTTTGCAGGCAGCACGGTGGCTCAGTGGTTAGCTCTGCTGCCTTACAGTGCCAGGGACTCAGGTTCGATCCCACCCTCGGGCGACTTGCTGTGTGGAGTTTGCACATTCTCCCCGTGTCTGCATGGGTTTGCTCCGGGTGCTCCGGTTTCCTCCCACAGTCCAAAGATGTGCAGGTTAGGGTGGATTGGCCATGCTAAATTGCCCCATAGTGTCCAGGAATGTGTAGATTAGGGGGATAGATCTGGGCGGGATGCTCTTTGTGTTGGTGT
The DNA here is from genome assembly GCF_030684315.1 of Stegostoma tigrinum. Taxonomy (NCBI): domain Eukaryota; kingdom Metazoa; phylum Chordata; class Chondrichthyes; order Orectolobiformes; family Stegostomatidae; genus Stegostoma; species Stegostoma tigrinum. The sequence continues at coordinate 1,616,579 of NC_081398.1, forward strand.
GGACTTGTTGGGCCGAAGGACCTGTTTCCACGCAATCGGCATTCTATGAAATAGCTAACAGCTCCTCCCCATAGTAGGGGAGACTAAAACTAGAGGGTATAGGTTTGAGGTGAGAGGGGAGATATACAAGAGGGTCCAGAGGGGAAATTTTGTCACTCAGAGTGTGATCAGTGCCTAGAACATAGTGCTAGAGATAAATACAATTTTGTCATTGAAGAAACATTTAGACAGGTAGATGGATGGTGTAGGTATGGAGGGATGTGTACTAGTAATAAAGGATGGGATCAGTACATTGGTAGGGAAGGATATTAGAACGGAAGGATAATGTAAGCAATCTGTTTGGATGGACCAAAAGCAGGCAAATAGGACTAATTTAAATTGTGAAACCTGGGCAGTGTGGACAAGTTGAGCTGAAGTTTCAATGCTATAGACCTCTGTGACTTCAGATTGAACCACCTCACTTTCAAACAAAATCACATTATGATCATTCACCCCTAAAGGTTCTTTCTAAGCAAGATTATTAATTAGTCCTTTTTCATTACATAATGCCAGATCTAAAACAGCATGTCCACAAGTTGGCTCTAGAAAACCATCCCGAACACAATCCAAAAACTCTTCCCCCACAGCTTACATGCTCAGTTGGTTCACCAGTCTATATGCAAATCGAAGTCGCCCATGCTAATCTTCCTTTCATATCTTAACTAATACCATAGTCCACACAACCATGATTATTTGGTACCCAACATAAATAATTTCAACCCCTTGCTGCGGCTTAGCTCCATCTAAACAGATTGCTTACATTCTGCTACTCATCTGATATCTTTCCTTATCAATGCATTGAATCCATCCTTTATTACCAGTACATTGCCACCTCCTTTTCCTTCTCATCTATGTTGCTCAAATGTCAAATATCCTTGATTTTCATATCCCAGTCCTGGTCACCATGCCCATGTTTCTGTAATGACCATTGTCTTGTCTTTAAAACATTGACTGGTTATTAATGCTGCACATAATCAAGTACAGTGCCCTTAACTTTGTCCTTCCTTTGACATAATTCCGCTTTCAGCTTTGTATCTTGTACCTTCCAGACTCCCTCACATCTTTTCAACTTCCTGTCACCAATTTCACTTCCTTCCAATGTGGGCTGCCCCCAGGTTCCTATTGAGCTGACATGTTAGTTTAAACCTAGCCCAACGGCACTAGCAAATCTCTCTATAAGGATACTAGTCCCAGTCCAGTTAAAGTGTCCCTTGCCCATCTTGTACAGGTCCCATCTGCCCCAGTTGGTCAGAAATCTGACACCTTTCCTTCTACATCAGTTCTCCAGCCAGCTGTACAATCGGTGGATCCTCCTCTCTCAAGGCCACCGGTGCTAGGAGTAATTCTGAGAATAATGATCTTGAGATCCTGCTTTTCGTTTTGCTTCCTGGAGGTCCAGCAAAACTAGAATCATGGGAAAAACTCTCCACTGGTTGGAGATGTACCTGGCACTCGGGAAGAACATTATGGTTGTTGGAGGTCAGTCATCTCAGCTCCTCTGTAGAAATTCCTCAAGGTAGTATCCTCGACCCATCTTCAGCTCCTTCATCAAAGACCTTCCCTCCATCGTAAGGTGGGGATGTTTGCCAATAACTGTACAACATTCAGCGCCATTCATGACTCCTCAGATGCTGAGGCAGTCCATGTCCAAATGCAACAAGGTCTGGACATTATCCAGGCTTGGGCTGACAAATGGTAACTAACACTTCACCACAAAACTCCCAGGCAATGACCGTCTCCAATAAGAGATAATCTGATCAATGCACCTTGACATTCAATGGCGTTACCATCACCGAATCTCCCACCATCAACATCCTGGGGGTTACCATTGACCAGAAACTGAACTGGACTAACTATATAACTACAATGGCTGCAACATCAGGTCAGATCCTGCAGCGGGTAACTCCCCACCCCCCCCACCCCGACGCCCCCAAAGCCTGTCCCACCATCAACAAGGCACAAGGCAGGAGGGTGATGGAATACTCCCCACTTGCCCTGGATGGGGATAGATCCAAGAACACTCAAGAAGCTCGACACCATCCAGGACAAAGCAGCCCCCACTTGATTGGCACCACATCCACAAACATCCCTTCCACCAGCACCAATGCTCAGTAGCAGCAGCATGTACTATCTACAAAATGCATTGCAGAGATTCACCAAAGATTCTCAGGCAGCACCTTCCAAACCGACAGAGATAGCAAGAAATGCAGATGCTGGAGTCAAAGACAACACAGTGTGGAGCTGGAGGAACACAGCAGGTCAGGCAGGATCAGAGGAGCAGGAAAGCTGATGTTTCGGGTCAGGACCCATCTTCAGAAATGAGGAGGGAGAGGGGAGCTCAAAAACAAATGAGCTTATTTCTGAGCTCCCCTCCCCATTTCTGAAGAAGGGTCCCAACCTGAAACATCAGCTTTCCTGCTCCTCTGATCCTGCCTGACCTGCTGTGTTCCTCCGGCTCCACACTGGGTTATCACCTTCCCAACACAAGACCACTTCATCCAGAAGGACAAGAGCAGCAGAAACACGGAATGCACGCAAGTTCCCCTCAAAAACCCACACCATCCGGACTTGGAAATACATCGCTGTTCCTTCAGTGTCGCTGGGTAAATATCCTTGAACTCCCTCCCTAAGGGACACTGTGGGTCAACCCATAGCACAAGGACTGGAGCGGTTCAGGAAGGCAGCTCACCCCCCCACCTTCCCAAAGGGGGCAACTAGGGACGGACAATAAATGCTGGGCCCAGCCAGTGACTTCTATGTCCCAACAGTGAATTAAAAGCACTCCCTGAAATCTGCCTTCAGGACCTCAACTCTCTTTCCACTTGATGTCACTAGTACCAATGTGCACAATGCTTTGCTGCATAAAAGCAGCTCTTCCACATAATGCCCCCATCCATTTGTCCTTGCAGCATTGATGAATGGGAGCAGCTTTCTTCCCATTACCTTACCTGAACCTGACATAATCTTGCACACTCCATCGCAGTTACCTTGAGTCTCCTTTCCTCCGAGTTGAACAAGCCCAGTTTCTCCAACCTAACCTTGTGGCCTTGGCCCCCGGAACCATGCTGACTGACTGTCAGAGTTCAAACATAGTACCGAGAGCTCACAATGAGTGCCAAGACCTAACATTTAATTCCACTGCTCGGCAGTCAGTTTAAAAGCTCAAAAGATACTGACAGGACTTGGCTGTGAATTTGAAAGCAAAGGTGCAATTTTACCAGGAGTGTTGTTGACTGATACTAACATGGCGATTGCTCCAACTCAGCTCCTGAGAGAACCGGAGCAGATTTACAGCAAATTTATCGCAGAGCAAATTTCAATGTAATTTGCTTGAAAACTGTGTGAGAATGCGGGTGGAGCTAATGGCTGCTGTTTCTGAAACATAATGGCCTGCCTCACCTCTCAGGACCAGTGAGGAGACCATACAGACATGACAGCAAAGAGAGAACACAAGGGGAGTCATTCTCGGGGCCCACTACTTACAGCATTGCCTATAGCACTCAAAATGGCTTCTCTTGTCATCATCATGGTCATGGAGCCGACAGCAGCGCTTCCCCCTCACACCCCAACAGACAGGGGCTTGCAGTCTCAGTAACTACAAGCACCCTGAGATGTCCCCAGAGGCGCGGGAGAAACTCACATCTCCCCGCCGATTTCGCGGCTACAAGAGGTGAGGAGGAGAAACCCTGATACACTCTTCATGCTCGGTCAGCGACAGCATTCCTGTTCCCTCCACAACTCCAACACCGCCCTCACACATTGTTTCTGCCATCACATTCCCAGTCACCTCCTCCCCAACCACCCACAAACACTGGGGTCGCTGAAGAACATCCACCGGCAGTGCGTTCCTTCGCACGCCAATGGTTTGAGAAAAACAAAAGGACAAGCAAGTCAGAGCATCTTATTACAACTGTACAAGACATTGGTAAGGCCACATTTGGAGTGCTGCATACAATTCTGGTTGCACTGCTACAGGAAGGATGTTATTAAACTGGTGTGATATTATAGACTTCAGAACTTAATAACTGTTCAGGGATTGAATGAATCAACAAAGATGAACTGTCATTTACTCGAAAGAAGCAGCAATAACTGTGTCTGGAATAAACTATTAAAGACAAAGAGAAACCTATACAGGAATTTGAAGCAATTAGCTACAACTGGGAGTAGAGGCTACAGATAGAACTGCTTTGTCACCTGCTCAAAAAACTGGGTGCTTTATGCCACAAGGATAACAACTGCCTGACAGAAGTACTGAAGGAGTTAATCACAGGAAAGCTGTGTCTTCGAGCACACAGCCAATGCCAAAAGTAAGAACAAACAAGGAAATTATTTTTGATAAGGAAACCAACTGCAGTAATTTGAATAAAGGGCTTTTAGAATATCATCAATGATAAGATTATGGACTGAAGAATGAAAATCTGTTTAAGACTCAAAAACCAGAACTCCACATTGATAGAACTTTGAAGAACAACAGTGCAGAAAATTGTAAACTTGAAACTTGAGTATTGTGCCCCGTTCTGGTCTCCCTGTTACAGGAATGATATTAGTAAGCTGAAGAGGATTCAGAAGAGATTTCCAGGATGTGGCCGGGTATGGAGGGTTTGACTTACAAAGTGAGGCTGGATAGGCTGGAATAGGCACATAGGACAGTGAGGGATAACCTTATAGAGGCTCATAAGATCGTGAGGAGCGTAGAGAAGGTGAATGGCAAATGTCTTTCCCTTAGGATGGGGGATTTCAAGACAAGCGGGCATATTTTTAAGGTGAGAGGACGCAGGTTTAACAAAGACATGGGGGCAACATTTTGCTTTAGACAGAGTTTAGTTTGTGTGTGGAATGAACTTCCAGAGGAAGGGGTGGACGCCGGTACAGTTACAACATTTAAAAGACATTTAGATAAGCATATGAGTAGGAAGTATTTGAAGGTAAATGGGGCCAAGTGTATTCAGGACTGAAGGGTCTGTTTCCATGCTGAATGACACTATGACAATGATTCTATAACTTCCAGACACTGTTGGTTGCAGTCCTGGCCAGATTTCACCATTAATCAGGTAACAGCTAACTTGGGTCGCAGGCTTAATCGAGGGGTCTAATATTTAGTTGCTCCATTAAATACAGTTTGAATTATTGTTTCAGTACTTGATTGAGAGACTTTTTAAATAAGTAGCTGATTTAAATGTTAATTTGTGGCGAATTACCCACAACCCTGGAAAGAGTACAAAAAAAGACTTACCAGGACGTTACTGGGGCTGAAGGATTTGAGTCTTAAGGAGAGGCTGGGACTTTTTCCACTGGAGCATACGAGGCTGAGAGGGTGATCGTATACAGGTTTATAAAATCATGGGGGGCATGGACAGAGAGGGTGAATAGCCGAGGTCTTTTTCACAGTGTAGGGGAGTCAAAAACTAAAGGGTTTAAGATGAGAGGGGTAAGATTGATAAGGGACCTGAGGGGCAGTTTTATCATGCAGACGGTGCTGTGTGTCTGGAATGAGCTGCCAGAGGAAGTGGTAGAGGAGGGTACAATTACAATATTTAAAGGGCATTTGGACAGGCACATTACGGGAGGTGATAGCAGAATGGTATTCGTGCTAGACTGTATATTCAGAGACCCAAGTAACGTTCTAGAGTACTGGGTTCAAATCCTACCATGGCAGATGGTGTAGTTTGAATTAAATAAATACTGGAATTAAGAGTCTAACAATGACCACTGATTGTTGCAAAAACCCATCTAGTTCACTAATATCCTTCAGGGAAGGAACCTGCTGTCCTTACCTGGTCTGGCCTACATGAGACTCGAGGCCCACAGCAACTCTCAAGTGATCTCAATCGCCCTCTGGGCAAATTTCGGACAGGTAATAAACACTGGCCTGGTCAGTGACATCCACATCCAATGAACAGAGTTAAAAAAATCATGAATAGGAAAGGTTTAGAAGGATATGGGCCAAATGCAGGCAGCTGGGACTAGTTCAGTTTAGGAAACCTGGGAGGTATGGATGATTTGGGTTGAGGAGTCTGTTTCCATGCTGTACAACTGTACAAACAATGGAGGGCAGATCCAATCTGGGATCGAGCTGTGTACTGAGGGAGGGAGGTAAGAGCCCGAAGGCATTTTGCCATCTGCTGGCCACAGCCAACACAAGGAGAATGTTAATTAAATATAAAGGTTACTTACACACACACACCCATGCGCGCGCACACACACACACACACACACACACACACACACACACACACACACACACACACACACACACAGTCAGCTCAGCCATCTGTAGATGGCTGATCCTTCGAGAACACGGCCCCCTGCTCACGGCAACTCTCCACCCCCTCACTCAAAGCCTCAATTTAGTGTTAAAATATTCACTGTCGCATCACTTAGATGGTCCAGTTTCTAAAGCAACCGTGGTTCATTAAAATAGAGATACATGTTGCCTCCCTCGAAAAGCAGCTCAGACTCAGCACCAGGTATGCTGCTGATTTCCAAAGCAATATTTAACTTCCTGGATAGTTTATGTTTTATCTTGAAATGTAACCTTCATTAGGAGGCAGAGAGAATGCAATGTGACATCAATGAGCAGCAAGAAAGATGATATCAAGAAGATGAAGCTTTACTGTGGATCTAACCCTGTGCTGTCCATGTCCTGGGAAGATGGAGGACAGTATACAGGAAGCTTTACTCTGTATCTAACCCCGTGCTGTCTCTGTCCTGGAAGTATTTGATGGGAGACAGTGTAGACGGAGTTTTACTCTGTATAAAACCGGTGCTGTCCCCGTCCTGGAATTGTTTGATGGGAGACAGTGTAGAGGGAGCTTTACTCTGTATCTAACCCCGTGCTGTTCCTGTCCTGGAAGTATTTGATGTGAGACAGTGTAGAGGGAGTTTTACTCTGTATCTAACCCCGTGCTGTTCCTGTCCTGGAAGTATTTGATGTGAGACAGTGTAGAGGAAGTTTTACTCTGTATCTAGCCCCATGCTGTCCCTGTCCTGGAAGTGTTTGATGGGGGACAGTGTAGAGGGAGTTTTACTCTGTATCCAACCCCGTGCTGTCCCTGTCCTGGAAGTATTTGATGGGAGTCAGTGTAGAGAGAGTTTTACTCTGTATCTAACCCCGTGCTGTCCCTGTCCTGGAAGTGTTTGATGGGAGACAGTGTAGAGGGAGCTTTACTCTGTAACTAACCACCATGCTGTCCCTGTCCTGGAAGTGTTTGATGGGAGACAGTGTAGTGGGAGTTTTACTCTGTATCCAACCCCGTGCTGTCCCTGTCCTGGAAGTGTTTGATGGGAGACAGTGTAGAGGGAGTTTTACTCTGTATCTAACCCCGTGCTGTCCCTGTCCTGGAAGTGTTTGATGGGAGACAGTGTAGAGGGAGTTTTACTCTGTATCTAACCCTGTGCTGTCCCAGTCCTGGAAGTGTTTGATGGGAGACAGTGTAGAGGAAGTTTTACTCTACATCTAACCCTGTGCTGTCCCTGTCCTGGGAGTGTTTGACAGGGGACAGTGTAGAGTGAGCTTTACTCTGTCTCTAACCCCGTGCTGTCCCTTTCCTGGGAGTGCTTGATACGGGACAGCGTAGTGGGAGCTTTACCCTGTATGTAACCCTGTGCCGTCCCTGTCCTGGGAGTGTTTGATAGGGGACAGTGTAGAGGTAGCTTTACTTTCCATTTCAAAGAGTAGAGGCAGCTTTAGTCTGTATCTAGCCCAGTTCTACTCCTCTCCTGGGAGTGTACGATGGAGACAGTGTCGAGGAGGATTTACTTTCAGTTTAAAAGAGTACAGGGAATTTTACTCCGTACCTAACCCCGGGCTGGATCCGGTGACAAAGTCATGAAATCCACAAATACCCAGCACGGACAGGGATCATGTCGCAATTGCCGGTGTTTGTACTAATTAAAATTGGAATTTGTAGATTTAATGCGGAAATTAAGAGATTGTGTCTCACCATTGGGGAAAATGTAATTAATCTGCATGTAAAATTGTTATAAATTGGCTGGCTGGCTGCATGCAGCCTCTCATTCTTATGTATTTATAAAGCTGATATTTGAGGACAGTAATCAATCTGTGCACTTCAGGTCATTAATGGTAACAATGGAAGGCCTCTCGGCGCTTTCAGAATGGTTCACGGTACATTACATCCAAAGCGCTAGAAAACCAAAACCTCTGGAAAACCACGGACTGTAGCCTGCTCTCATGTCTCATCCTTACCGGGAAGATGCTCAAAGTTCAAACTGAGTACAATTACAATGCAGCTCAAGTGCTCCCCTGGGAACTAAACAAAAAGCAAATGATTTGATGACACTGAATCCTGAAGAGATGATCAGGGTGAATGGGAAGCGGGTTTAAACTCAAATGACAAATCAGGGGCAAAGGCTGACTTAAAAAAGGGACGGAACTTTAATGGGGAGAGAGAGAGAGAAAAACTCAGACAGAAAGGAAATCTAAAATTTACAAATTAAATGTTTAACTTTTTAAAAATATTTCAAACAATTAGGGCAACATAGTGGTTAGCACTGCTGTCTCATGGCGCCCAGGACCAGGGTTCAACTCCACCCTCAGGCGACTGTCTATGTGGGGTTTGCACATTCTCCCCGTTTCAGGGTGGGTTTCCTCCAGGTGCTCCGGTTTCCTCCCACAGTCCAGGGATGTGCGGGTTAGGGTGGATTGGCCGTGCTAAATTGTCCCATAGTGCCCAGGGATGTGCGGGTTAGGGTGGGTTGACCGTGCTAAATTGTCCCGTAGTGCCCAGGGATGTGCGGGTTAGGGTGGATTGGCCGTGCTAAATTGTCCCGTAGTGCCCAGGGATGTGCAGGTTAGGGTGGATTGGCCGTGCTAAATTATCCAGTAGTGCACAGGGATGTGCGGGTTAGGGTGGATTGGCCGTGCTAAATTGTCCCATAGTGCCCAGGGATGTGCGGGTTAGGGTGGATTGGCCGTGCTAAATTGTCCCATAGTGCCCAGGGATGTGCGGGTTAGGGTGGGATTGGCCGTGTTAAATTGTCCCATAGTGTCCAGGGATGTGCGGGTTAGGGTGGACTGGCTGTGCTAAATTGTCCCGTAGTGCCCAGGGATGTGCGGGTTAGGGTGGGTTGCCGTGCTAAATTGTCCCGTAGTGCCCAGGGATGTGCGGGTTAGGGTGGATTGGCTGTGCTAAATTGTCCCGTAGTGCCCAGGGATGTGCGGGTTAGGGTGGATTGGCCGTGCTAAACTGTCCCATAGTGCCCAGGGATGAGCAGGTTAGGGTGGATTGGCCGTGCTAAATTGTCCCATAGTGCCCAGGGATGTGCAGGTAAGGGTGGACTGGCCGTGCTAAATTGTCCCATAGTGCCCAGAGATGTGCGGGTTAGGGTGGATTGGCCGTGCTAAATTGTCCCGTAGTGCCCAGGGATGTGCAGGTTAGGGTGGATTGGCCGTGCTAAATTGTCCCGTAGTGCACAGGGATGTGCGGGTTAGGGTGGATTGGCCGTGCTAAATTGTCCCGTAGTGCACAGGGATGTGCGGGTTAGGGTGGATTGGCCGTGCTAAATTGTCCCGTAGTGCCCAGGGATGTGCGGGTTAGGGTGGATTGGCCGTGCTAAATTGTCCCGTAGTGCCCAGGGATGTGCAGGTTAGGGTGGATTGGCCGTGCTAAATTGTCCCGTAGTGCACAGGGATGTGCGGGTTAGGGTGGATTGGCCGTGCTAAATTGTCCCATAGTGCACAGGGATGTGCCGGTTAGGGTGGATTGTCCGTGCTAAATTGTCCCGTAGTGCCCAGGGATGTGCAGGTTAGGGTGGATTGGCCGTGCTAAATTGTCCCGTAGTGCCCAGGGATGTGCAGGTTAGGGTGGATTGGCCGTGCTAAATTGTCCCGTAGTGTCCAGAGATGTGCAGGTTAGGGTGGATTGGCCGTGCTAAATTGTCCCGTAGTGCACAGGGATGTGCGGGTTAGGGTGGATTGGCCGTGCTAAATTGTCCCATAGTGCCCAGGGATGTGCGGGTTAGGGTGGATTGGCCGTGCTAAACTGTCCCATAGTGCCCAGGGATGTGCAGGTTAGGGTGGACTGGCCGTGCTAAATTGTCCCGTAGTGCCCAGGGATGTGCAGGTTAGGGTGGATTGGCCGTGCTAAATTGTCTCGTAGTGCCCAGGGATGTGCGGGTTAGGGTGGGTTGGCCGTGCTAAATTGTCCCGTAGCGTCCAGGGATGTGTGGGTTAGGGTGGACTGGCCGTGCTAAATTGTCCCGTAGTGTCCAGGGATGTGCGGGTTAGGGTGGATTGGCCATGCTCAATTGTCCCATAGCGCCCAGGGATGTGCAGGTTAGGGTGGATTGGCCGTGCTAAATTGTCCCGTAGTGCACAGGGATGTGCAGGTTAGGGTGGATTGACCGTGCTAAATTGTCCCGTAGTGTCCAGGGATGTGCGGGTTAGGGTGGATTGGCCGTGCTAAATTGTCCCGTAGTGCCCAGGGATGTGCAGGTTAGGGTGGATTGGCCGTGCTAAATTGTCCCGTAGTGCACAGGGATGTGCGGGTTAGGGTGGATTGGCCGTGCTAAATTGTCCCATAGTGCCCAGGGATGTGCAGGTTAGGGTGGATTGGCCGTGCTAAATTGTCTCATAGCGCCCAGGGATGTGTGGGTTAGGGTGGATTGGCCGTGCTAAATTGTCCCGTAGTGCACAGGGATGTGCAGGTTAGGGTGGATTGGCCGTGCTAAATTGTCCCGTAGTGCACAGGGATGTGCGGGTTAGGGTGGATTGGCCGTGTTAAATTGTCCTGTAGTGCCCAGGGATGTGCAGGTTAGGGTGGGTTGGCCGTGCTAAATTGTCCCATAGTGCCCAGGGATGTGCGGGTTAGGGTGGATTGGCCATGCTAAATTGTCCCGTAGTCCCCAGGGATGTGCGGGTTAGGGTGGATTGGCCGTGCTAAATTGTCCCATAGTGCCCAGGGATGTGCGGGTTAGGGTGCGTTGGCCGTGCTAAATTGTCTCATAGCGCCCAGGGATGTGCAGGTTAGGGTGGATTGGCCGTGCTAAATTGTCCCGTAGTACCCAGGGATGTGTGGGTTAGGGTGGATTGGCCGTGCTAAATTGTCCCATAGTGCCCAGGGATGTGCGGGTTAGGGTGGGTTGGCCGTGCTAAATTGTCCCGTAGTGTCCAGGGATGTGTGGGTTAGGGTGGATTGGCCGTGCTAAATTGTCCCGTAGTGTCCAGGGATGTGTGGGTTAGGGTGGGTTGGCCGTGCTAAATTGTCCCGTAGTGCACAGGGATGTGCAGGTTAGGGTGGATTGGCCGTGCTAAATTGTCCCGTAGTGTCCAGGGATGTGTGGGTTAGGGTGGGTTGGCCGTGCTAAATTGTCCCGTAGTGCACAGGGATGTGCAGGTTAGGGTGGATTGGCCGTGCTAAATTGTCCCGTAGTGTCCAGGGATGTGTGGGTTAGGGTGGGTTGGCCGTGCTAAATTGTCCCGTAGTGCACAGGGATGTGCAGGTTAGGGTGGATTGGCCGTGCTAAATTGTCCTGTAGTGCCCAGGGATGTGCGGGTTAGGGTGGATTGGCCGTGCTAAATTGTCTCATAGCGCCCAGGGATGTGCGGGTTAGGGTGGATTGGCCGTGCTAAATTGTCTCATAGCGCCCAGGGATGTGCAGGTTAGGGTGGATTGGCCGTGCTAGATTGTCCCCTAGTGCCCAGGGATGTGCAGGTTAGGGTGGATTGGCCGTGCTAAATTGTCCCATAGTGTCCAGGGATGTGCGGGTTAGGGTGGATTGGCCGTGCTAAATTGTCCCGTAGTGCCCAGGGATGTGCGGGTTAGGGTGGATTGGCCGTGCTAAATTGTCCCGTAGTGCCCAGGGATGTGCGGGTTAGGGTGGATTGGCTGTGCTAAATTGTCCCGTAGTGCCCAGGGATGTGCGGGTTAGGGTGGGTTGGCCGTGCTAAATTGTCCCATAGTGTCCAGGGATGTGCGGGTTAGGGTGGGTTGGCCGTGCTAAATTGTCCCGTAGTGCCCAGGGACATGCAGGCTAGGTAAGTTAGCCATGGGAAATGCAGGGTTACGGGAATAGGGTGACGAGCGGGCCTGCAGAGGCATGCTCTTCGGAAGCACAGTGATGAGCTGATGAGCCAAATGGCCTCTTCCCTCACTGCAGGGATTGTATTAACAGCGACTGGGTACATCTTGTGTGGAAGCTGTCAGTCACTGGTGTTTATGTGCACCACAGCACCTCAACTTCACATTGCAACACTCGACAAATAAAGAATAACGAGTTCTGGTTCACGAATGTCCTTCAGAAAAGGAAATCTGCCATCCTCACCTGATCTGGCCTATATGTGACTCCAGGCCCACAGCAGTGTGGTTGACTCTGAGTTGCCCCCTGAAAGGGCCTAGCAAGTCACTCACTCGTACCAATCGTGACAAAGTCTCAAAGAAATGAAACTGGACGGACCACCCGGCAGTGACCCAGTCACCGGAACAGACAACGGCAGAAACAGTCCTGTCGACCCTGCAGTGTCCTCCTCACTAACATCTGGGGGCTACAGACATCTCACAGACTGGTCAAGCAACAGCGTGACACAGTCATACTAACAGAATCACACCTCACAGACAACGTCCCAGATACCACCATCACCGTCCCTGGATATGTCCTGTCTCACCGGCAGGACACACCCAGCAGAGGGGGCGACAGTGGGATACAGTCAGGACGGAGTTGTTCTGGGAGTCTTCAACATTTACTGCAGACCCCACAAAGTCTCATGGCTTCAGGGTAAACATGGGCAAGGAAACCTCCTCCCTCAGCTGATGAATCCGTACTCCTCCATGTTGAACAACACTTCGAGGAAGCACTGAGGATGACAAGGGCACAAAACATCCTCTGGGTGGGGGATTTCAATGTCCACCATGAAGAGTGGCTCGGTTGCAGTGCTACTGATCGAGCTGGTTAGGTCCTAAAGGACATAGCTGCTAGACTGGGTCTGTGGCAGGAGGTGAGGGAACCCGGGGGAAAATCATACTTGACCTCATCCTTAATCTGCCGGCTGCAGACCCATCTGTCCATGACAGTGTCGGTAAGAGTGATCATCGCACAGTCCTTGTGGAGATGAAGTCCCACCTTCACACTGAGAATAACCTCCATCGTATTGTGTGGCACGAGTAGCATGTTATATGGGACAGACTTTGCACAGATCTAGCAGCTCAATACTGGGCATCCATGAGGTGCTGTGGGTCATCAAAAGCAGCAGAATTGTACTCCAGCACAAATTGTAATCTCATGGCCCGGCATATCCCCCACTCAACCATTACCATTAAGCCAGAGGATCTACCATGGTTCAATGGAAAAATGCAGGAGGGTGTGCCAGGAGCAACACCAGGCATACCTGAAGAAGAGGTGTCAACCTGAAGCCATCAAACAGCACAAGCAGCAAGTGACATACAAAGCTAAGCGATCCCACAACAATCGGATCAGATCTAAGCTCTGCAGTCCTGCCACATCCAGTGGTGGACAATTAAACAACTCACTGGAGGAGGAAGCTCCACAAATATCCTCATCCTCAACGATGGAAGAGCCCAGCACATCAGTGCTGAAGGAAAGGCTGAAGCATTCGCAGCAATCTTCAGCCAAAAGTGCCCGGTGGATGATCCACTGGTCCCCAGCATTACAGACACCAGTCTTCAGCCAATTCGATTCACTTCACGTGCTCTCAAGAAATGTTTGGAGGCAATGGATTCTGCAAAGTCTACAGGGCCATGACAACATCCCGGCAATAGCACTGAAGATATGTGCTTCAGAATGTGCCGCTCCCCTATCCAAACTCTTCGAGTACAGGGACCTGGGTTCAATTCCAACCTCGGGCAACTGTCTGTGTGGACTTTGCATGTTCTCCCAGTGTCTGTGTGGGTTTCCTCTGGCGCTCCCACAGTCCAAGGATGTGCAAGTCAGGTGGATTGACCACGCTAAATTGCCAATTGTGTTCAGAGATGTGTAGGTTAAGTGCATTAGAACATAGAACATAGAACAGTACAGTGCAGAACAGGCCCTTCGGCCCTCGATGTTGCACCGACCTGTGAACTAATCTAAGCCCCTCCCCCTACACTATCGCATCATTATCCATATGCTTATCCAAGGACTGTTTAAATGCCCCTAATGTGGCTGAGTTAACTACATTGGCAGGCAGGGCATTCCACACCCTTACCACTCTCTGAGTAAAGAACCTGCCTCTGACATCTGTCTTAAATCTATCATCCCTCAATTTGTAGCTATGCCCCCTTGCACAAGCCGACGTCATCATCCTAGGAAAAAGACTCTCGCTGTCCACCCTATCTAAGCCTCTGATCATCTTCTATGTCTCTATAAAATCCCCTCTTAGCCTCCTTCTCTCCAATGAGAACAGACCCAAGTCCCTCAGCCTTTCTTCATAGGGCCTGCGCTCCAGACCAGGCAACATCCTGGTAAATCTCCTCTGCAGCTGTTCCAATGCTTCCACATCCTTCATGTAATGGGGCAACCAGGACTGTATGCAATATTCCAAATGAGGGCGCACTAGCGTTTTGTACAGTTGCAGCATGACATCACGGCTCCGGAACTCAATCCCTCTTCCAATAAAACCTGACACACCATAAGCCTTCTTGACAGCACTATCAACCTGGGTGGCAACTTTCAGGGGTCTGTGTACATGGACACCAAGATCCCTCTGCACATCCACACTACCAAGAATCTTTCCATTGACCCAGTATCCTGCCTTCCAATTATTCCTCCCAAAGTGAATCACCTCACATTTATCCGTATTAAACTCCATTTGCCACCTTTCGGCCCAATTCTGCAGTTTATCCAAGTCTCCCTGCAGCCTGCAACATTCTTCCACACTGTCCACCACTCCACCGAATTTAGTGTCATCTGCAAACTTATTAACCCATCCACCTATGCCTGCGTCCAAATCATTTATAAAAATGACAAACAGCAGTGGTCCCAAAACAGATCCCTGAGGTACACCACTAGTAACCAGACTCTAGGCTGAATATTTTCCATCAACCACCACTCGTTGCCTTCTCACAGAAAGCCAGTTTCTAATCCAAACTGCTAAATCTCCCTCAATCCCGTGCCTCCGCATTTTCTCCAATAGCCTACCATGTGGAACCTTATCAAAGGCTTTACTGAAGTCCATGTACACCACCTCAACTGCCCTTCCCTCATCCACCTGCTTGGTCACCTTCTTAAAAAACTCAATGAGGTTTGTGAGACACGACCTGCCCTTGATGAATCCATGCTGACTATCCAATCAAATTGTTGCTTGCTAGATGATTATAAATCCTATCTCTTATAATCCTTTCCAAAACTTTTCCTACACCAGACATAAGGCTCACAGGTCTATAATTACCTGGGTCATCCCTACTGCCCCTCTTGAACAAGGACACAACATTTGCAACCCTCCAGTCATCTGGTACTAAACCTGTAGACAATGAGGACTCAAAGATCAAGGCCAAAGGCTCCGCCACCTCTCCCTAGCTTCCCAGACAATCCTCGGAAAAATCCCATCCAGCCCAGGGGATTTATCTACCTTCACACCTTCTAGAATTGATAGCACCTCCTCCTTACTAACTTCAATCCTTTCAATTCTAGTAGCCTGTAACTCAGTCATCTCCTCTACAATATTCTCTTTTTCCTGAGTGAAAACAGATGAGAAATATTCGTTTAACACCTCTCCAATCTCACCTTCTAGAATTGATAGCACCTCCTCCTTACTAACCTTAATCCTTTCAATTCTAGTAGCCTGTAACTCAGTCATCTCCTCTACAATATTCTCTTTTTCCTGAGTGAAAACAGATGAGAAATATTCGTTTAACACCTCTCCAATCTCCACCGGGTCCACACATAACTTCCCGCTTCTGTCTTTGACTGGCCCTATTCCTGCCCTAGTCATCCTCTTATTCCTCACATACCTATAGAAAGCTTTAGGGTTCTCCTTTATTCTGCCTGTTAATGTCTGCTCATGGCCCATCCTTGCTCTTCTTAACTCTCTCTTTAAATCCTCCCTCGCTAAGCTGTAACTCTCCATCGCCTCATCTGAACCATCTTGTCTCAACCTCCCTCTTTCGCTTAACAAGAGATACAATTTCTTTAGTAAACCACGTTTCCCTTGCCTTATCGCTTCCTCCCTGCCTGACAGGGACGTACCTATCAAGGACACGCAATATCTGTTCCTTAAACCAGCTCCACATTTCGATTATCCCCATCCCCTGCATTTTGCTAACCCATTCTATGCCTCCTAAGTCTTGCCTAATCACATTATAATTGCCCTTCCCCCATCTATAATTCTTGCCCTGTGGCATGTTCCTATCCCTTTCCATCGCTAAACTAAACGTAACCGAATTATGGTCACTCTCTTCAAAGTGCTCACCTACCACTAAATCAAACACCTGGCCTGGTTCATTACCAAGTACCAGATCCAACGTGGCCGCCCCTCTTGTCGGCCCTTCAACATACTGTGTCAGGAAACCCTCCTGCACACATTGGACAAAAACTGACCCATCCGACGTACGAGTGTTACAGCAATTCTAGTCAATGTTGGGGAAGTTAAAGTCTCCCATAATGACCACCCTGTTCCTTTCACTCCTGCCCAGAATCGTTTTGCCAATCCTCTCCTTCACATCCCTGGAACTTTGTGGAGGCCTATAAAAACTCCCAGCAGTGTGACCTCTCCTCTCCTGTTTCTGACCTCAGCCCATACCACCTCAGTAGATGAGTCCTCGTCAAGCATTCTTTCAGCCCCCGTTATACTGTCCTTGACCAACAAAGCCACACCTCCCCATCTTTTACCACCTCCCCTGCTCTTAATGAAAGATCTAAACCCTGGAACCTGCAACATCCATTCCTGTCTCTGCTCTATCCATGCCTCCGAAATGGCCACAACATCGAAGTCCCAGGTATCTATCCATGCTGCAAGCTCACCGACCTTATTCTGGATACTCCTGGCAGTGAAGTAGACACACTTCAACCCAGCTTGCTGTCTGCCGGCACACTCCTGTGACAGTGAGGTCCTGTCCATGTCCTCCCTACTCTCTTCCTCCTGTGTACTGGAACTACACCTCAGTTTCCCATCCCCCTTCTGAGCTAGTTTAAACCCACCCGAACAGCACTAGCAAATTTCCCACCCAGGATATTCGTGCCCCTCTGGTTCAAGTGGATACCATCCTGTTTGTACAGGTCCCACCTTCCCCAGAATGAGCCCCAATTGTACATGTACCTGAAGCCCTCCCTCCTGCACCATTCCTGCAGCCACGTGTTCAGCTGAAATCTCTCCCTGTTCTTTGCCTCGCTATCACGTGGCACGGGTAACAAACCAGAGATAACCACCCTGTTTGTTCTAGCTCTCAGTTTCTACCCTCGCTCCCTGAAATCCTGCCTGACATCCCTATCCCTCTTTCTATCTATGTCATTGGTACCTATTTGGACCACGACTTGGGGCTGGTCACCCTCTCCCTTCAGGACCCCAAAGACACGATCCGAGACACATGGACCCTGGTACCTGGGAGGCAACACACCAACCGTGAGTCTCTTTCGTTCCCAACAAACCTTCTATCTGTCCCTCTAACTATTGAGTCCCCAATGACTAACACTCTCTTCCTGTTCCCCCTTCCGTTCTGTGCAAGAGGGACAGACTCTGTGCCAGAGACCTGCACCCCAGTGCATGCCCCTGGTAAGTCCCCCCCACACCCCCAACAGTATTAGCCATGGGAAACGCAGGGTTACAGGGATTGGTTAGAGGGATGGGGCTCAGTTGGATGCTCTTTGGAGGATCGGTGCGAACTTGTTGGGCTGAATGGCCTGTTTCCACACTGCGACAATTATGTGAGCAACTGCAAGTTCCAACACTAGTAACTTCCCAACAATGTGGAAAATTGTGCACAAAAAGCAGGACAAATCCAAACTGGACAATTCCTGCCCCATCAGTCTCCTCTGGACCATCAGTAAAGTGCTGGAAGGTGTCAGTAACATTGATACCAAGCAGCTCCTGCTCAGCAATAACCTGCTCAGTGACACCCAGTTTGGGTCCCACCAGGGCCACCCAGCTCCTGACCTCATTACAGCCTCGGTTCAAACATGGGCAAAAGAGCTGAATCCCAGGGGGTGAGGTGAGAGTGACTGCCCTTGACATCAAGGCTGCATTTGACCAAGTGTGGCATCAAGGAGCCGGAGCAAAACTGGAATCAGTAGGTATCGGGGCAAATCTGCTGGTTGGAGTCATATCTGACACATAGCAAGACGGTTGTGGTTGTTAGAGGTCAATCATCTCAGCTCCAGGACATCTCAGTAGGAGTCTAACAAGAAAAAGTGCATTTCCTATCAGTCATGCCTTATAGGCAGAACCTGTCAGAGGGTCAGTGCTGAGGGAGCACCGCTCCGTGGGAGGGTCAGTGCTGAGGGAGCACCGCTCCGTCGGAGGGTCAGTTCTGAGGGAGTGGGCACTGTTGGAGGGTCAGTGCTGAGGGAGCACCGGTCCGTGGGAGGGTCAGTGCTGAGGGAGCACCGCTCCATCGGAGGGTCAGTGCTGAGGGAGCACCGCTCCGTCGGAGAGTCAGTGCTGAGGGAGCACCGCTCCATCGGAGGGTCAGTGCTGAAGGAGCACCGCTCCGTCGGAGGGTCAGTTCTGAGGGAGTGGGCACTGTTGGAGGGTCAGTGCTGAGGGAGCGCTGCACTGTCGGAGGGTCAGCGCTAAGGGAGCGCCGCTCCATCGGAGGGTCAGGGCTGAGGGAGCGCCGCACTGTCGGAGGGTCAGCGCTGAGGGAGCGCCGCACTGTCGGACAGTCAGTGCTGAGGGAGCACTGCACTGTCGGAGGGTCAGCGCTGAGGGAGCGGGCACTGTCAGAGGGTCAGTGCTGAGGGAGGACTGCACTGTCGGAGGGTCAGTGCTGAGGGAGCGCCGCACTGTCGGAGGGTCAGTGCTGAGGGAGTGGGCACTGTCGGAGGGTCAGTGCTGAGGGTGCGCCGCACTGTCGGAGGGTCAGTGCTGAGGGAGTGGGCACTGTCGGAGGGTCAGTGCTGAGGGAGCGGGCACTGTCGGAGGGTCAGTGCTGAGGGAGTGGGCACTGTCGGAGGGTCAGTGCTGAGGGAGCGGGCACTGTCGGAGGGTCAGTGCTGAGGGAGCACTGCACTGTCGGAGGGTCAGCGCTGAGGGAGCGGGCACTGTCAGAGGGTCAGTGCTGAGGGAGGACTGCACTGTCGGAGGGTCAGTGCTGAGGGAGCGCCGCACTGTCGGAGGGTCAGTGCTGAGGGAGTGGGCACTGTCGGAGGGTCAGTGCTGAGGGAGCGTCGCACTGTCGGAGGGTCAGTGCTGAGGGTGCGCCGCACTGTCGGAGGGTCAGTGCTGAGGGAGCGGGCACTGTCGGAGGGTCAGTGCTGAGGGAGTGCCGCACTGTCGGAGGGTCAGTGCTGAGGGAGCGGGAAACTGTCAGAGGGTCAGTGCTGAGGGAGAGGGCACTGTCGGAGGGTCAGTGCTGAGGGAGTGCCGCAGTTTCGGAGGGTCAGTGCTGAGGGAGTGGGCACTGTCAGAGGATCAGTGCTGAGGGAGTGGGCACTGTCGGAGGGTCAGTGCTGAGGGAGCGGGCACTGTCGGAGGGTCAGCGCTGAGGGAGTGGGCACTGTCGGAGGGTCAGTGCTGAGGGAGCGGGCACTGTCGGAGGGTCAGTGCTGAGGGAGCGCCACACTGTTGGAGTGTCAGTGCTGAGGGAGTGGGGCACTGTCGGAGGGTCAGTGCTGAGGGAGTGGGCACTGTCGGAGGGTCAGTGCTGAGGGAGTGGGGCACTGTCGGAGGGTCAGTGCTGAGGGAGCACCGCACTGTCAGAGGGTCAGTTCTGATGATTCAGTTTTCTCGGGACATTAAACCGAAGTCCCAGTTGCCGTGTCAGGTGGCCGCCAATGAAACTTTCTAACTTTCCTCCAAAGAGAAACAAACAAGTCGTCTCCCCTCTCTTGGGTTATCCATCAACTAACATCAGTGAGAAACATACAAATGATTTGTTCATTACAGCATCACTGCCTATGGGATCTTCCTCTGCAATAAAGAGCTCCAGCTTTTTACATTGCGACAGTAGCTATACTTCAAGCAGTTAACTGGCTGCGAAGCACTTCAAGAACGCTCTAAGGCCAAAGCACCTCAGAAAAACCACTGAACATGTCAAAAGCTGGGCATCCTAGACTGCAGGGAGAAATGGGACTGGATCAGCCAATCCCGTTGCTTGCGTTAATCTTGCTTCACTTCATTGAGGCACCAGACATGTCCAGGAAGAGGCCATTCTGCCCCTCGCCACAGGCCAGCCCTTCTGCAGCCATGATGGAATAAATTTTCATCCCACTAGTGACCCCTCCATTGTGAAAGGTGCAGCCTTGTGCCCAGTGACAGCAATATCACTAATGCCCCCAGCAGCAGCAAAAGAGCAGCCCTGCGCACATATGCTTGCTCTAGCGTGCTGTTGAACTATTGTGGCTTCACTATTCCACTTTCCCACATCAGCATCCTTCATAGAACTGCTGCTTTGGGTGGGATTTGGTGTGCATGAGTCTGCCACTGCATTTGCCTCGATAAAAGTGACTGCATTTCTACAATAATCTGCAGAAAGTACAGGAGGGAGGCGAGATTTCAATAATGGCAAAGGATGGGAAGTGGTTCTGTGTCTGTGATCCCATCCCCCCAACACGGTGACAGGATGGAGGTCTGTCTGTGATCCCACCCCACCAAACACAGCGACAGTGTGGGCATCTGTGTCTGTGACCAACCCCAAACACAGTGACAGTGCGGGCATCTGTGTCTGTGACCAACCCCAAACACAGCGACAGTGCGGGCATCTGCGTCTGTGACCAACCCCAAACACAGCGACAGTGTGGGCATCTGTGTCTGTGACCAACCTCAAACACAGCGACAGTGTGGGCATCTGTGTCTGTGACCAACCTCAAACACAGCGACAGTGCGGGCATCTGTGTCTGTGACCAACCTCAAACACAGCGACAGTGCGGGCATCTGTGTCTGTGACCAACCCCAAACACAGTGACAGTGCGGGCATCTGTGTCTGTGACCAACCCCCAACACGGTGACGGGACGGGGGTCTGTGCCTGTGATCCCACCCCCCACAAACAGGACGGGGGTCCGTGTCTGTGACGCCACCCCCCAACAAGGAGACGGGACGGGGCTCTGTGTCTGTGATCCCTCCCCAAAAATGTGACAGGACGGGGCTCTGTGTCTCTGAATCCCCCCAAAATGGTGACAGGCCAGGGCCCTGTGTCTGTGACCCCTCCCCCCAACAAAGTGATAGGACGGGGGGTCTCTGTCTGTGAGTCCAGCCCCCCCGCCAAAACGGTGACAGGGCAGGGGTCTGTGTCTGTGATTCCACACCCCCCCCAACACAGTGACGGGGCAGGGGAGGGGGTCTGTGTCTGTGATCCCCCCCACCACCGTGACGGGGCAGGGGAGGGGGTCTGTGTCTGTGATCCCCCCCACCACCGTGACGGGGCAGGGGAGGGGGTCTGTGTCTGTGATCCCCCCCACCACCGTGACGGGGCAGGGGAGGGGGTCGGTGTCTGTGATCCCCCCCTGCACACAGTGACGGGGCAGGGGAGGGGGTCGGTGTCTGTGATCCCCCCCTGCACACAGTGACGGGGCAGGGGAGGGGGTCTGTGTCTGTGATCCCCCCCTGCACACAGTGATGAGGCAGGGGAGGGGGTCGGTGTCTGTGATCCCCCCCACCACCGTGACGGGGCAGGGGAGGGGGTCTGTGTCTGTGATCCCCCCCTGCACACAGTGACGGGGAGGGGGGTCTGTGGCTACCCACACACGATGACGCACGGTTGCCTAGTGTAACGAGTTCATCGGAAGAGAAGGAACATCACCAGCAGTTCTTTTGTGATGGGCTCTTTCAATAAGAGGTGGAAGCTATAATAACCGACCCTCCTAATGGTCCTCATTGTGCCGATGGTCATACATCAGGTTAAAGCTGCAACCTACACTGACTTGTGTCTTGACACTCAAATATCAATGGCACACAATTGGTGGATGGGCACGGCCAAGCAACTGTGCAAACTCAATAGCTTCATGCAATAAAACTCAACACTCTGCTAAACACCCAACAGTGACAATGAAAGAAATTCCAGCAAAAGATCACTGAGGCAGCCTCTCTCATTCTACGAAAGCTGCCTCTTTCGCAGGCATTCGTCAGAAGCTCCAGTTCTGTGAAACATCCAATCTATTCACAGCAGAAAAGAGAGAGAGACAGGGTGGGAAAGGGACAGGGTTGGCGGCGGGGGGCGGGAAAGAGGCAGGCAGTGGGAAGAGAAATGGGGAGGGTGAGGCAGGGAGGATGGGGGGGGGGAAGGGTAGAGATGGGGCAGGGGCGAGGGTAGATGACGGTGTGGGGGAAGATGGGGGAGAGGCAGAGATGGGAGTTGAAATGGGGCAGGGAGAAATGGCGGGGGGCGGAGAGATGGGGAGCGGGGACACTGGGAGGTGGGGAGAGTTGGGGTGGAGACGGGGAGGGGTAGAGGACAGGAAGTGGCAGAGATGGGGAGGGGCAATGGGCAGGGAGGGATGGGGAGGGTGATAGAGATGAAAACAGTGAATGTTCCTGGCCTCTGTCCAAAAACCCCAAGATGTCTGCAAGTTTGGTTCAGGAAGCCCATGCTCAAACAGCTTGTTCACCCACAGAAAGAGAGCTTTCAGACTCCTACACTGCAATCAGCACACCATAGAATCACAACAATACAGAAGCCATTCAGCCCATTGTGTCAATCCGGGATCCCCTCTCAGCCTTACCCTCATTGCCGCAAGGAATGACCATACATTCACAGAAGTTGAGGGGCTGGGTGGGGATTGTCGAGGGGGTTAGAGACGGCTTTACAGGGGCTGGGGAAGTGGCAAATTTTGGACACAAGACAGGTAGTGACAATGCCACTCGAAAAGCAGACAGTAACACCTGGGAACGCGGAAGGATTCCAGTGCTCAGAAAGCCCTGCCCTGAACAGGTCTCCCCTCATTGCTAATGGAGATGCACAGCCTCTAACAGGGAAACACCAGGTCCCATTCCATCAGAACAACCAGAAGGCCCAGATCTCCTGTACCTTGCAAATGCAAGTTGTCACTGAACTGGCAGCTCCACCTGAAGCCAAACAAGAGGAAACAATCCCACAGTGACTGAAGGCTGAGGTGCAACAAAAGGACCTGTGGCCTAAAGGACAGGCAAAGAGCACAGGAGATTTCGCAACTCAGCAATAACCAGGACCAAGTGTATGGCTCCTTCCGCCCAGTCAAAGCCATTAACAGTCCGAGAGGCCACGGGCCTATAGGTGCTGGAAGCCGACAACGGACAGACAGTGAGATAACAAGGTGTGGAGCTGGATGAACGCAGCAGGCCAAGCAGCATCAGAGGAGCAGGAAGGCTGATGTTTCTTCCATGAAGAAGGGTCCAGGCCTGAAATGTCAGTCTTCCTGCTCCTCTGTTGCTGCTTGGCCTGCTGCTTTCATCCAGCTCCACACCTTGTTATCTCAGATTCTCCAGCATCAGCAGTTCCTACTATCTCTGAAGTGGAGAGACAGTCACTGCCCAACAGAGAGAGTACCTCCAGGACTTCCTCAACCGAGTCACAGCCTTCAACACCAATGCTCCTGGCACTATCCCAGTGCTCCCTGTAACACACCAAGGGGTGGGGAGAGCCTCCGCCAGCTGAGAAACCGCAAGGCATCCAGCCCAGACTAAACAGTGCAGTGGAGAGGCAATCTGAACACAAATTCACAACCTCATCACCCCTCGCCTGGAAGAAATAGATCTCAGAGACACGACAATTGTGGCCAGCTTTAAGAAAGGAGGCTGTGGAAATATAAAGGGACTTAGCTACTCTCTGCCATTGTGAGAATCCTCTGCCTCCCAGTGAGCCTCTCCCCTGAATCTCAGTGTAACTACCGCCCATCGAGAGGCACAACGGACATGATCTTCAGAGCGTGTGATAAACCCAAGGGAAGGCAAGGCAGAGGTTGTATAGGATTTTCTTCAGTCTCACTGAGGCCTCTGATGGTGAGGGGCGGTGGAGAGTCCTGCTGAAATTCAGCTGCCCATGGAAATTGGTCACCATTCTCCACCTGCACACAAGCCATGTTCTTCACCAATGGATCCAAAGTGAGCACAAACCGGGGCCAAGCAAGGCTGTGTCATCACTCCAGCTCCCTTCACCCTTCACCCTCATCCTCACTCCAGCCCATCACCATGGAGCTCCCTGCTGGAGGGGAGCAGACCTCCAGGGTGAGCTGGAAACTGTTCAACCTTTAACACCTCCAGCGCCAAGAGCAGCCTCAGTCTCTGTCATCAAGGTGTGACACGCAAGTCGAGCTCCAAACTATCAGCACATTCGCTGAGGTGTATGGGAGAAGGGGCCTCAGACCAAACAGCCAGAAAGCTAAAATTGTCTACCAATCTGCTCCTGTCCCACAACACCGCATCCTCCGCTGAGCCTGGATCATTTCCCGTATTCAGGAACGCCCTCTCGGTGGGAGCAGATATTGACGATGAAACCCAACTATGATTTCAATGCTCCAGGCCACAGAACACTCAAAGGCTGAGACCTCAAACCAGCACCAAGCTCATGGTCTACATAGCAGCCATGGTCCCCACCCTCATCGACCATGTACAACAGACCCCTCAAGTCCCTGCCCAGCTATTTACCCACACAGCCTTTACAAACCCACTGGTAGATTAGACATGCCAATGTGAACATCCTGTCCCTGACCATCAGCACCAGTATCGAGGCATTGGTCAATGTGTGACCAGCTGTTCTGGGTGGGTCATAATGTAAAACACAAGACTCCTAAAACAAGTGTTCGACTCCAAGCTCTGCAATGGTAAACGGTTGCCAGGAGGACACAGGAAGTGCTACAGGGACACCCTGAAAGCCTCCCTAACAAATCCTACACCCTCACCAACACCTGACAATTGTTTGCCCTGGAACTAGGACCCTGGGGAACGTTGATGAACTAAGGGTGCAGGTGCATAGTTCGTTGAAAGTTGAGTCATGGTCGACAGGGCAGTGCAGGAGGTGTCTGGTACGCTTGCCTTTACAGGTGAATGGAATCGCGTATAGGAGTTCGAAATGTCATGTGCAGTTGTACAGGGCGTTGGTGAGGCCATTTTTCGAATATGGTGCTAAATTCTGGTCTCCCTGCTAGAGGAAGGATGTTGCTAAAGTTGAGAGGGCACAGAAAAGATTTACAAGGAAGTTGGAGGGTTTGAGCTACAGGGAGAGGCTGAATAGGCTGGGGCTATTTTCCCTGGAGTGTCGGAGGCTGAGGGGGGTCCTTATAGAGGTTTATAAAACCATGAGGGGCATGAGAGGGGAGGCGGTGGCCTCGTGGTGTTATTGCTGGACTGTTTGTCCAGAGACCCAGGCAATGTCCTGGGGACCCGAGTTTGAATCCTGCCACGGCAGATGATGGAATCTGAATTCAATAAATATCTGGAATTAAGAATCTAATGATGATCAATAATCTACTGTCGATTGTCGGAAAAACCCATCTGGTTCACTAATGTCCTTTAGGGGACAAAGCTGCCATCCTTACCTGGTCTGGCCTACATGTGACTCCAGACCCACAGCGATGTAGCTGACTCCTAACTGCCCTCTGGATAATTAGGGATGGGCAATAAATGCTAGTCTAGCCAGCGACACCCCCCATCCCGTGAGTGAATAAATATAAACAATGAATAAGTAAAAGATTAGGTGAATAGCCAAGGCCTTTTCCCCAGAGTAGGGGGAGTCCAAAACTGCAGGGCATAGGTTTAAGGTGAAAAGGACACAGAGGGTGGTGCGTGTATGGAATGTGCTGCCGGAGGAGGTGATTGAGACAGGTACAAATACAACACTGCAAAGGCATCTGGATGGGTATGCGAACAGGAAGCGTTTGGAGAGATATGGGCTAAATCCTTGCAAAGAGGACCAGATTAATTTGGGATATCGGGCCCACCCACCACCAGAACGAAAGCAAGGGACTGCTAAAGGTGAAGACCACCATCCCAAATCAAGCCCAGAACGGGATGGTTTACAGGGCGGAAGGAGATTACAGGGATAGGGTGGAGCTAGGCCATCAAGGGACTTGCAAACCAGGAGGAGGATTTTACTAATCAAGGCAAGGCCAAACCAGGGTCCAGTAACAAAACAGATACAGCTGACACAGGGAAGCAAAGTAACCACGAACAATAGCAACATTCCCTTCAAAGAGCTCTTCCTCCCACTTATCGACCAGGAGACGGCTGTTATTCTCACACCCTTGAGGCTGCAAAACGCAATCTTGGTGCTTGCAATCACAAATTCCATCCTCACTCCCTATCTCTTCTCTCTTTGATTTAATTTGATGAGATTTATCATTGCCACATGTACCTGAGTACAGTGCACTACAGACAGTTTATGCCATACAAAGTGCATTAGGGTAATAGAACAGAGCGAGGAATACAATGTTATAACTGCTGAGAAGATGCTCAGAGAATGAGCTCAACAATAAATTTAAGATTTGAGAAGTCCATTCAAAAGTCCGATTACAGCAGGAAAGAGGCCATTCTTGAGCCTATTCAAACCTTTATAGCTTCTACCCGAAGGAAGAGGGTAGAATAGAGTATAACCAGGGTGGGAGGGGTCTTTGATGATGTTGGCTGCGTTTATTAGGCAGTGAGAAGTGTAGATGGAGTCAATGGATGCAAGGTTGGTTTGCGTGATGGACTGGGCTGTCATTCATACAGTCTGCAGTTTCTTGCAGCATTTGCCATACCAAGTCATGACACACCCACATAGAGTGCTTTCTATGTTGCATCTACAAAACATTGGAAATGATCTTTGTGGACATGGTGGTGTGAACAGGCTCTTCTGTCTGGGTCAGAAAGCCACGGGTTCAAATCCTCTCTCCAGGGAGCTGCTCCTGCTGCGGGAGTGCTGCATCATTGAAGGTGCCACTGCACACTGGAGATATTCAACCCAGGTCCGTGGCCTCTCGTGTTGTTTCAAACAAAATCCTCTAAATTCAACCATGTGAAGAGCATGAGCCATTATTTATTCCTCAACTAACAACGGTGACACACATTGTATTATTGCTTGTGTGAGCTTGCTATGCATTAATTGGCTTCTGTGCTTCCTGCATTAGAGAAATTTGAAAAAAAAGTGCTTAATTAGGCATAAAATATTTGGAGAATTCAGGGGCTGTTAAAGGAATGATAGCAAGATCAATTAATTTCTTAGATCTATGCTCTCTACTGCCTGAATTTGTCCTTTGACCTGTACCCGATAACTAAGAATCTCCGAATCTCACATGGTCTGGAAGAGGGACCTGATGGTTTTACAGGTGAAAACTGCAATTCCATGTACACTTCTGGAATGCTGTTCCTGCGAGCCATCAAACTTTCAATCAAAACGGGGGTATTTCCACCAAACCAGACACAGCTGTCAAAAATCAAGTCCATCCCTGTTGGTGGAGAAACT
The DNA here is from genome assembly GCF_030684315.1 of Stegostoma tigrinum. NCBI lineage: Eukaryota > Metazoa > Chordata > Chondrichthyes > Orectolobiformes > Stegostomatidae > Stegostoma > Stegostoma tigrinum. Next base: position 1,644,074 of record NC_081398.1, read on the forward strand.
GCACATCTTTGAAGCAAACCAAACGTGGGCAACCCCATATAAACTGACACGCTCCCTCCATCGGGGAACCCCCCCCGTATAAACTGACACGCTCCCTCCATCGGGGAACCCCCCCCGTATAAACTGACACGCTCCCTCCATCGGGGAACCCCCCCGTATAAACTGACACGCTCCCTCCATCGGGGACCCCCCCCGTATAAACTGACACGCTCCCTCCATCGGGGAACCCCCCCGTATAAACTGACACGCTCCCTCCATCGGGGAACCCCCCCGTATAAACTGACACGCTCCCTCCATCGGGGAACCCCCCCGTATAAACTGACACGCTCCCACCCTCGGGGACCCCCCCCGTATAAACAGACACGCTCCCACCCTCGGGGACCCCCCCCCGTATAAACAGACACGCTCCCACCCTCGGGGACCCCCCCCCCGTATAAACAGACACGCTCCCACCCTCGGGGACCCCCCCCGTATAAACAGACACGCTCCCACCCTCGGGGACCCCCCCCCCCCCCGTATAAACTGACACGCTCCCACCCTCGGGGACCCCCCCCTGTATAAACAGACACGCTCCCACCCTCGGGGACCCCCCCCCCGTATAAAGAGACACGCTCCCACCCTCGGGGACCCCCCCGGCCGTATAAACTGACACGCTCCCACCCTCGGGGACCTCCCCCCCGTATAAACTGACATGCTCCCTCCATCGGGGAACCCCCCCGTATAAACTGACACGCTCCCTCCATCGGGGACCCCCCCCCGTATACACTGACACTCTCCCTCCCTCGGGGAACACCCCGTATAAACTGACACGCTCCCTCCCTCCCTCGGGGAACCCCCCCCCGTATAAACTGACATGCTCCCTCCATCGGGGACCCCCCCCCGTATAAACTGACATGCTCCCTCCATCGGGGACCTCCCCCCATACAAACTGACACGCTCCCTCCATCGGGGACCCCCCCCCCGTATAAACTGACACGCTCCCTCCCTTGGGGACCCCCCCCCGTATAAACAGACACGCTCCCACCCTCAGGGACCCCCCCTGTAAATACTGACACGCTCCCTCCATCGGGGACCCCCCCATATACACTGACACGCTTGCCCCCTCGGGGACCCCCTGTAAATACTGACACACACCCTCCATCGGGGACCCCCCCATATACACTGACACGCTTGCCCCCTCGGGGACCCCCTGTAAATACTGACACACACCCTCCTCGCGGACACTCCTGGAAATACAGGCACCAACCACCAGCAACTCCCCCACCTGCTTCTGCCCCACCCAACCCAATCCCCACCCCCAACCACCACAAAGCTCCACCCTATGGAATCACTGTGAAAGGAGACCCCCCACCACCTGGGACAAAGTTTAAACAGTGACATGTGCCCAGACTATGTAAATGTACAGCTCTCCAGGAGACACCCTGTAAATCCTGACAGTGCCTGATGACGCCATTTAAATAATGTTAACCTCCCCTAAAATCTACGTAATTACTGACACACTCCCAGGAAACCTTTATATACAGGCATACACCTGCAATTCAGTCACAAGTAAAACTAGTGGGGAGCCCCCTGTAACACTGAGGGGGAGCGGGCACTGTTGGAGGGTCAGTGCTGAGGGAGCGAGCACTGTCAGAGGGTCAGTGCTGAGGGAGTGGGCACTGTCGGAGGGTCAGTGCTGAGGGAATGCTGCACTGTCGGAGGGTCAGCGCTGAGGGAGCGGGCACTGTCGGAGGGTCAGTGCTGAGGTAATGCTGCACTGTCGGAGGGTCAGTGCTGAGGTAATGCTGCACTGTCGGAGGGTCTGTGCTGAGGGGGCGGGCACTGTTGGAGGGTCAGTGCTGAGGGAGTGGCACTGTCGGAGGGTCAGCGCTGAGGGAGCTGGCACTGTCGGAGGGTCAGCGCTGAGGGAGCGGGCACTGTCGGAGGGTCAGTGCTGAGGGAGTGGCACTATCGGAGGGTCTGCGCTGAGGGAGTGGCACTGTCGGAGGGTCTGCGCTGAGGGAGCTGGCACTGTCAAAGGGTCAGCGCTGAGGGAGCAGGCACTGTCTGAGGGTCAGTGCTGAGGGAGCGGGCACTATCGGAGGGTCAGTGCTGAGGGAGCGGGCACTGTCGAAGGGTCAGTGCTGAGGGAGTGGGCACTGTCGGAGGGTCAGTGCTGAGGTAATGCTGCACTGTCAGAGGGTCTGTGCTGAGGGAGCGGGCACTGTCGGAGGGTCAGCGCTGAGGGAGCGGGCACTGTCGGAGGGTCAGCGCTGAGGGAGCGGGCACTGTCGGAGGGTCAGTGCTGAGGGAGCGGGCACTGTCGGAGGGTCAGTGCTGAGGGAGCGGGCACTGTCGGAGGGTCAGTGCTGAGGGAGCGGGCACTGTCGGAGGGTCAGTGCTGAGGGAGCTGGCACTGTCAAAGGGTCAGCGCTGAGGGAGCTGGCACTGTCAAAGGGTCAGCGCTGAGGGAGCAGGCACTGTCGGAGGGTCAGCGCTGAGGGAGTGGGCACTGTTGGAGGGTCAGTGCTGAGGTAATGCTGCACTGTCGGAGGGTCTGTGCTGAGGGAGCGGGCACTGTCAGAGGGTCAGTGCTGAGGGAGTGGCACTGTCGGAGGGTCTGTGCTGAGGGAGCTGGCACTGTCGGAGGGTCAGCGCTGAGGGAGTGGGCACTGTTGGAGGGTCAGTGCTGAGGTAATGCTGCACTGTCAGAGGGTCAGTGCTGAGGGAGCGGGCACTGTCGGAGGGTCAGTGCTGAGGGAGCGGGCACTGTTGGAGGGTCAGTGCTGAGGGAGCGGGCACTGTCGGAGGGTCAGTGCTGAGGGAGTGGCACTGTCGGAGGGTCAGCGCTGAGGGAGCGGGAAACTGTCAGAGGGTCAGTGCTGAGGTAATGCTGCACTGTCGGAGGGTCAGTGCTGAGGTAATGCTGCACTGTCGGAGGGTCTGTGCTGAGGGGGCGGGCACTGTTGGAGGGTCAGTGCTGAGGGAGTGGCACTGTCGGAGGGTCAGCGCTGAGGGAGCTGGCACTGTCGGAGGGTCAGCGCTGAGGGAGCGGGCACTGTCGGAGGGTCAGTGCTGAGGGAGTGGCACTATCGGAGGGTCTGCGCTGAGGGAGTGGCACTGTCGGAGGGTCTGCGCTGAGGGAGCTGGCACTGTCAAAGGGTCAGCGCTGAGGGAGCAGGCACTGTCTGAGGGTCAGTGCTGAGGGAGCGGGCACTATCGGAGGGTCAGTGCTGAGGGAGCGGGCACTGTCGAAGGGTCAGTGCTGAGGGAGTGGGCACTGTCGGAGGGTCAGTGCTGAGGTAATGCTGCACTGTCAGAGGGTCTGTGCTGAGGGAGCGGGCACTGTCGGAGGGTCAGCGCTGAGGGAGCGGGCACTGTCGGAGGGTCAGCGCTGAGGGAGCGGGCACTGTCGGAGGGTCAGTGCTGAGGGAGCGGGCACTGTCGGAGGGTCAGTGCTGAGGGAGCTGGCACTGTCAAAGGGTCAGCGCTGAGGGAGCTGGCACTGTCAAAGGGTCAGCGCTGAGGGAGCAGGCACTATCGGAGGGTCAGTGCTGAGGGAGCGGGCACTGTCGAAGGGTCAGTGCTGAGGGAGTGGGCACTGTCGGAGGGTCAGTGCTGAGGTAATGCTGCACTGTCAGAGGGTCTGTGCTGAGGGAGCGGGCACTGTCGGAGGGTCAGTGCTGAGGGAGCGGGCACTGTCGGAGGGTCAGCGCTGAGGGAGTGGGCACTGTTGGAGGGTCAGTGCTGAGGTAATGCTGCACTGTCGGAGGGTCTGTGCTGAGGGAGCGGGCACTGTCAGAGGGTCAGTGCTGAGGGAGTGGCACTGTCGGAGGGTCTGTGCTGAGGGAGCTGGCACTGTCGGAGGGTCAGCGCTGAGGGAGTGGGCACTGTTGGAGGGTCAGTGCTGAGGTAATGCTGCACTGTCAGAGGGTCAGTGCTGAGGGAGCGGGCGCTGTCGGAGGGTCAGTGCTGAGGGAGCGGGCACTGTTGGAGGGTCAGTGCTGAGGGAGCGGGCACTGTCGGAGGGTCAGTGCTGAGGGAGTGGCACTGTCGGAGGGTCTGTGCTGAGGGAGCTGGCACTGTCGGTGGGTCAGCGCTGAGGGAGCAGGCACTGTCAGAGGGTCAGTGCTGAGGGAGCGGGCACTGTCGGAGGGTCAGTGCTGAGGTAATGCTGCACTGTCGGAGGGTCAGCGCTGACGGAGCGGGCACTGTCGGAGGGTCAGTGCTGAGGGAGCAGGCACTGTGGGAGGGTCAGTGCTGAGGGAGCGGGCACTGTCGGAGGGTCAGTGCTGAGGGAGCGGGCACTGTCGGAGGGTCAGTGCTGAGGGAGCAGGCACTGTCGGAGGGTCTGTGCTGAGGGAGCGCCGCACTGTCGGAGGGTCAGCGCTGAGGGAGCGGGCACTGTCGGAGGGTCAGTGCTGAGGGAGCGGGCACTGTCGGAGGGTCAGTGCTGAGGGAGCGGGCACTGTCGGAGGGTCAGTGCTGAGGGAGCGGGCACTGTCGGAGGGTCAGTGCTGAGGGAGCGGGCACTGTCGGAGGGTCAGTGCTGAGGGAGCAGGCACTGTCGGAGGGTCAGTGCCACCATATCCAGCTATTACTTCTGCCTGTTTATCCAGCCTCCTCGCTTTGATGTATTATCAGTTTTCCCCTGTCCATATTCTCCCCAGTCACCACTTCAGCCTGCTCTACCCAGGAAGCCAAGTAACAAGAACACACACAGAGCTTGCAGGCCACTCCTAAAAGTCTACTCGCCGTACTACAAAGGTCAATGAACAGGGATATTTTTTCCCTGTGCCAAAGCATTAAAAGTAAACAGTAAGGATGGCCAGCAACCGCCACTCGGCCCATCCTGAGTGATTCATGTCTGGATGTGATCTTGTTCACCCCTCAGCTGAGTTCTCGATAGCCTGGCTTGCCAGAGGAACCTGCCATCGCTTCAAACATTCAGCTCTCAGAAAGCTGGCATCAAGAGGAGATTCCGGCTGTGCAGTAGTTGCCATGGAGACATGCACGGGTCCCCTAGTACTGGGAATTAATTGCCTTTCGGTGAAGTGGGGCAGCACGAGGCATATGGTACCCTAGTGTTTCCTGAATTATTCCTACTGTGCCTTCAGCCTGCTCGTCAGAGGAAGGTTTGCATGTCAGCGGCTAGTGGAGGGGCCAGTGTAACATTGACCTTTATGCTGCAATGGGTGCCAGGTCTGCTTCCAGGGGGTCAGTGATGAGCCCCTCCATCAGGAAGGAGCGGACTCACCAGAACCATCCTGGGGCTGGGAGTGTGTCACAACGAAGACAGATTGCAATGACAAAGCAGGGCGGCGTGAGGGATGATCTTCTTCGAGCTGGCGAGCTGTGCCCAGATCCGCGCACCACACGCCAGGGAGGCAGTGGGACAGCACTGGACAGGAGACTGGGCATAGGGCTTGTGGAGAGCTCAGCAACATGGACAGGATTGAGGAAGCTGGGACTGCTGGAGGACAGAAGGCTGAGAGGAGATCAGACCAGGGGGTGCAAAATCATGAGGGGTCAGCACACTAGCAACGGGACAAGGCTGGTCCCTTTGGTGGAAAGATGGTGAATCAGAGGACTCCAATTGAAGAGGGCTAATTGGCAAATGTGATCTGGAACCCACTACCCGAGGGTGAGGCAGGTTCAACTAGGCCTTTCAAAATGGATAATAAAATGTGAGGCTGGATGAACACAGCAGGCCAAGCAGCATCTCAGGAGCACAAAAGCTGACGTTTCGGGCCTGGACCCTTCATCAGACCGAAACGTCAGCTTTTGTGCTCCTGAGATGCTGCTTGGCCTGCTGTGTTCATCCAGCCTCACATTTTATTATCTTGGAATCTCCAGCATCTGCAGTTCCCATTATCTCTTTCAAAATGGAATTGGGTTCTAGCAAATAGATTTGAGGGGCTACGGGGAAAGGTGGGAGAGTGGGACCAGCTGAGTTGCACAGAGAGAGGTGAGCCTCATTCAATTCCAGGAGGGTTTTAAAATCTTAATAAGGAACCTGCAGGAGACAGAGACAGAGAAGCTAGTGGTGGGCTGGGGGTCAAAGGAATCCAGAATCAGAAGTTTTAATATAAATAATGGTCAGGCCCTTCAGGGAGAGATGATGGCAGCACTTCCTTTCACAAAGGCAAGTGAAATCTCAAACTGTCTTCTCCATCTCTCATGATGGCAGTTAAATAAAAATCAAAAAGCCGTGGTCAGTGGGCGCTGGTCAGCTAAGGCCAGCAAAGATGGAAAATCAACTTCAGATTCAGATCAGTCCAGACCAAACAGAGCTGTGGGATAGTTTCAAGGGGCTGAATGGTCTCATTTCCAAAGGTCACAGAAGGAAGTCCTTGATTGTCATTGTCTTCAAACTTCACTGTTCTTTCTCCTCTCGCCAGAGATTGGACTCCGGGAACTTTAGCACGACAAAGTTCAAGTTGGGCCACAGCCTGGGCCACTATGGACAGTTCTGGGGCCCGCTACATGAGAGAGGAGATACCTGTCTTGGACAGGTAGGGGGCACAGGTTCACCAAACTGATACCTGGACTCCCAAGGTGAAATTACAAGGACTGATTAAACAAACTGGTGGGTAGAACAGACAGAGACTGCCCAGTCCATCACACGAGCAAACTTCCCATCCACTGACTCCACCTACTGCCTCAGGAGATCCCTCCCACCCTGGTTATAATCTCCTCCAACCGCTTCTGTCAGGCAGAAGATATAAAGGTTTGTATACATGTACAAATAGATTCAAGAACAGATTCTTTCCCGCTAGTAAAAAAAGCCAAAAGGGAACAGTAACCGGACCTGACGCTTTAACTGATAATAAAATGTGAGGCTGGATGAACACAGCAGGCCAAGCAGCATCTCAGGAGCACAAAAGCTGACGTTTCGGGCCTAGACCGAAACGTCAGCTTTTGTGCTCCTGAGATGCTGCTTGGCCTGCTGTGTTCATCCAGCCTCACATTTTATTATCTTGGAATCTCCAGCATCTGCAGTTCCCATTATCTCTGATACTGCTTTAACTGATGTTTTTTTTTTCTTCACTGATGCAGCCTGACCTGCTGAGCTTTTCCAGCAACCTCCGTTTTTGTCCTTTCTCGCTGTTATCAGACTTTGGAACAGACGTCTCAAATTTTAAATCTAATGTCGATCTCGCTCCCTGTGCACTTTCTCTGAAACCATAACACTGCAATGCTCACTCTGTTCGATCACCCTAACGCACTCTGTATGGTATGATCTGCCTGTACTGCATGCAAAACCAAACTTTTCACTGTACCCAAGTGCATGTGACAATACTGAGTCAAATCAAATCAAACTAGGTTGTATTCCCCAGAATGAAAAGGCTCGGGTGTGACTTGATGAAAGTTTTCAAGATGTTAAAAATTAAAGTTCAAGATGTTCAAGATAAACGACTTCTTCTGCTTGAAGGAGCAAAGGACTGGGAGCATAGGCTTTTGATGATTGATATCAGGGAACCGGTAGAGGGTACTGGAGGTTGGAAACTCTTGACCTGAAATGGCAATTTATGCTGGGTCAGTTGGTAACTTTAAATGAGTTTGGTACACTTCTGCAAACAAAAAGTATAGAAGGGAAAGCTGAGCGCAGGGAATTAGGCCACACATCTGACGTTGTGCCAATGAATGGAGAAAGGCTGAAATGGTAAATAACACTGCTTTGCAGTCATCATCTTTCAACAGGGGACATTCTGAATTCATCCAGATGTTCCTCAGAGCCCAATCCTTTGGTTGCTTTCTGGTGTTTTTCCCCTAATACCTCCAGCTCCCTCACTTGGGTTTCAATGTGGTCACAGCTCTTTACCTCTCTTACAGTCATACAGCACAGAAAATGACCCTTCGGCCCAATTCCTCCATATCCTAAATTAATCTAGTCCCATTTGCCAGCATTTGGCCCCTATCCCTCTAAACCCTTCTTATTCACATAGGTGAATACCCCCCAGGTGCCTTTTAAATGCTGTAACTGTACCAGCCTCCACCCACTTCCTCTGGCAGCTCATTCCATACGCACGCCACCCTCTGAGAGAGAAAGCTGGTCCTTAGGTCCCTTTTACTTCTCTCCCCTCTCACCATAAACCAATAGAACATAGAACAGTACAGCATAGTTACAGGCCGTTCGGCCCACAATATTCTGTCAACCTACGATCCTACTCTGAGATCAATCTACCCTGCATACGCTACATTTTACTATCATCCATGTCCCTATCCAAGAGTCACTTAAATGTCCCCAATGCATGCGACTCCACTCCCACCTCTCTCTGTGTGAAGAACCTACCTCTGACATCTCCCCTATACCTTCCTCCAATCACCTTAAAATTATGTACCCTCGTAACAGTCATTTCTGCCCTGGGAAAAAGTCTCTGACTGTCCACTCTATTAATGCCTCTCATCATCTTGTACACCTCTATCAGGGAATCTCTCATCCTTCTTCGCTTCAATGAGAAAAGCCCTTGCTCCCTCAACCTTTCCTCATAAGACCTGTCCTCCAGTCCAAGCTTCCACATCCTTCCTAGAATGAGGTGACCAGAACTGAACACAACATGCCCCTCTAGTTTTGGACTCCCCCACCCTGGGGAAAAGACCTTTGCTGCTTACCCTACCCATGCCCCTTGTGATTTTATAAACCTCTATAAGGTCCCTCCTCAGCCCAGGGAAAAACATCCCAGGCTATCCAGCTTCTCCTTATAACTCAAGACTTGCTGACTCGGTCGCATCGTTGTAAATCTTTCTGCGCCGTCTCCAGTTTAACAGATTGGCACCTTGCCATGGCTGGGGAATAAACCTAGGTGAACAGTTTGGGAGAGATAACGGGAACTGCAGATGCTGGAGAATCCAAGATAATAAAGTGTGGAGCTGGATGAACACAGCAGGCCAAACAGCATCTCAGGAGCACAAAAGCTGACGTTTCGGGCCTAGACCCTGGGAGGCAGCTCAGCTTACCACTATTGCTTGGCATTTGATCAGAGTACAGGCACTTTCATCGTCCAAGTAGCTGCCAGTTGGGGATGTGCTGATTAGATTCCCGTCTCGAAGTGAAAGGCTTGTGGGCTTGAGCCCCCACTCCTGATTACACAATCTCAGGGGGCACTGCGATACATCAAGCTCAGGCCTGTCTGCATACCCCTCTCCCAGCCACCCTCCAAACCTGGCAGGCGCTAAAGGAGTCCAGGGCCATTACTTGAAAGAGGAACAGGGATTTACACTGATCCCCTCCAGTCCTCATCTCTGATGTTCATCCACTGGCCAGCGAAGAAGCACAGTGCACGCTCTGTATCAAAGTTTGTGGGATCTTTGTGTGCCCCCGCAGGCAACCATGTCCCCCTGAACACACTCATGACTACACGGCAACAAAACGCTTCAGGGCCCATGAATGATGAGGACACGGTGGTGAACCCCATACACAACGCCAACTGGGAGCAATCCAATAGTCTTTAGCTGGTGCTTGCCATACCAACGGAGAACAAGCCGCAGGAGGAACACACAACGCCACAGGCCCAGCACAGCTGGAACCTCCTTCCTTACTCTCTCTCACATCCCCAACGAGGCGGGCAGTCGCAAGTCCTGCTTCCCCATGGAACCTCTTCGGGCCTCAACTAGAAGCAGAACCATACAGCCATCACTCCCGCATGCCAACCCGCCCTGATTTATCTCCAAGTCACTGATGGGGACAAAATGCCAGGGAACAAAGCAGACAGAGCACACTGACCAAACCGATGTAGTTTCTTCTTTTCAATGTGGCATTTTCTTTTTCTAACAACAGCAACGTTAGAGATGGGAAGAGAAAAGACTGGTTCACACATACACAAGGCTCACCCAAATAGGTAACAGAGTTTTTGTGTGGAGTTGTATCAGGTGTAAAGTGTAGAAATAGCCCTTTTGGTCCCATTGGCTGATGCCCCATTTGTTATACGACTATATAAAGATGGCAGACAGTAGAAGTAGGCCATTCAGCCCATCAAGTCCATTCCACTATTCAATGAGATTATGGCTGATCTGATAGTCCTCAACATTTTCCTTCCCCATAACCCCCTCTTTCCTTTCTGATTAAAAACTTGTCTGTCTCAGCCTTGAATATATTGAATGGCCTTGCCTCGGCAACTCTCTACAGTAAAGACTTCTACAGATTCATCACCTTCAGGAGACATTCCTCCTCATTCCTGTCTTAAAAAGGTGACCTATTACTCTGAGATGATACCCTCTGGTCCTAGACTTTCTCAGTAGAGGGGGAGAAAACCTCATGAGGGCACTAGAGAGGGTGCAGTAAAGATTCTTGAGCTTGGCTCCTTCAAAAGACCTCGGTTAATTGGATCCACTGGAGAGGTTGTGACTGTCGCCCTTAGAGAAGATCGAGGAGAGATCTGATAGACATGTGCAAGATCATGGGGGATCTGGACAGAGTCAATAGGGAGGAAGTGCTACCCTCGATGGAAGAATAGGGAACCAGAGGGAACTGATTTAAAGTAACTGGCACAAGGACCAAGTGCAACGTGAGAAAAAAGTTGCTTTACATAAGCAAATCAGGTGTGGAATACCCAGTCTGAATGTGGTGCAGGCAGATCTACGGATGATTTTTGCAAGGAAACTGGATAACCATGTAAAGAGAAATGCTAGCAGGGTTACAGGGAAGTGAGATTAGGAGGGGTAACACTTACAAACACGCAGACATGTCGGGTCAAACGGCCTTCTTCCATGCAGTGGCCATTTGACAATGCTGAGGTCTACTCCCATCCTGTAATCCAATCCTTTTCTCGTTGTTAACTGTAGCTCAGTATGCACCACTCTCAAATCTCTGAAGCGCTAGGTTTTGGATCGAAGACGGGAGTGGAGCTGATGAATCAGGTACTGCTCGGCTGCTGTACTACCAGAGGCAACCACCCTTTAGCCGAGATCCCACCTGCCTGCTCGCAGACCTAAACCATCGCTTCTCCCAAAGAATCCAACACCCAGGTCTTGACCAGCACGCATCCATCAATCAACACCATCAACCCCGATGATTTGACCATTATCACGGTAATTGTGTTTGAGAGAGCTTGCTGTACGCTAACTGGCTGCTGCATTCCCCACATTATAAGAGTGACTCCACCTCAGAGGAAGTCCTTCCTGATTGTGAAACAAAGCAAAGGCTTAATAAATACAAATCCTTTTGTTTCCGTTACCCTCACATAGCCCCCACCCTTCAGCACTGTCAGTTCCACGTCCTCCCCACTCTTTAGTTGATGAAATTTCTCCGGAATTCCCTAAGGATTTCTTAGTGACTGTCTGATCTAATGCCCCCTTCACAAAGAGAACCAGCTTCTCCAATGTTTAACCCTTTCACTGAAAAGCCTCAGTTGGAAAAATCCTTGTCCTGTGCCACCTTTCCTGGTTGCCGGATCCTCTTAATTCTTGTATTTTGGACATTCGTTCCCATCACAATTGGCTAATGAGATGGTATTGGCATGCGGAAGGTCAACTGATGATGGGACTTGAGCCAGTTTGAGGATGAAGGTGTGAGGTCAACTTGGAAGTCCAATGGGAGCAAACAGATGGGGCAGACGATGGTCTTGAAAATACATCCTCCCCCAACCCAACTCTCTCTCAGTCAACAGTACAGGCTGGATAAAGTCACAATGGAAAAATTGCCAATTAAAAAAAACACTGACCAAAATCCCAGGGAACTTGAAAAGCACAGATTCCTTCAATCCAGGCACAAGTGACCTCAAAATCACATCCAGCAGCAAGAGAACCAGGTTGAGACCGCCACCATTAATAACTGGGGGTTTGGCGGTGGCAGAGGGATTGGGATTTAGCAGCAAAACCACCACCCCCCCAACAATAACTAAAACAGTTCCCAGCATCTAGCCCACTCAATGAACGCCCCCTGCATCCACATTTTAAAGATGCCATTTTGACAAAATGGCATAAAACAACTTCCTGTCTCCACCACCAGCAACCCCCCACCCCTCCACACACACACACACACACACACACACACACACACACACACACACACACACACACACACACACACACACACCCCTTCACATTCCACCATCTCCGCTGATCCAAGGAATCCTGCCTCCAACCCGCAACCACCCCTCTGTCACAACAAACCACCCCATCTTCTCCGTCATAAACCACACCATGGCTATATGGTAGCCAATCACACTCCCAAAACTGAATCCCACGGCCCAAAAGTGACATGAGGGGCATAGGGGAGCAGCTAGGGCAAGGGAGAGAGGAAAGAGGACCCAAGTGTGGCAAGAGCTAGTCAGAAAGCTCATGCACTCCTTAAACACGCTCATCCTGACCCAGCAAAGTGCCAGGGAGCAACACCACGATTCTGAACCTATAGGGGTAAGAGGTGGAGGCAGTGGGGGCTCTGAGGTAGGATTTGTCCGTTAACTGGCAACTTACTTCCCAAATTCGCCAGAATCAGAAATACAACAGCATAAATACGGGTTGGAATAATTTTAAATGTTTTTTTTGCAGTTTTCATTGAGGGAAAAGCACCATCTTTCTTGGCTGCAATATCCACAGCCTCTCAACACATACACACGCATACACAGAGACATACTCACAGAGACACACATACACAGAGTCCTGTGGTTCTTTGTTAATTCTACCACAGAAAATGCACACCAGCTAACACACATAAAAGGAGGTACCCATTCCCTTCAAGTCCACCCTTTCAAATAATTCAATCAAATTAATCATCAAATGATTAATTTTCTGTCTTGCGTTCTCCATCTCAGGTTGTAAACACACACACACACACACACACAATCCCTCCCCAAACAGGGTTTGTTCCCTCTTCCTGTTCAATAGCCAGGCACAAATCAGAGGGCAGTGGATTTTTTGAACTGATGCAGCAGAGGGGTAGGGGCAGGAGGGAGGAGATTTGTAGAATAAATAATAAAAAGGCACCTCAAGACTTAGGAGGCCTCAACAGGAGCCTGAGTGCTTGTACGGAAGCTGGAGACTGCAAGAACCAAGTGTGATAGATGAATGATCTGTCTGCGGCTTCTCACAAACCAGCCTCAGCATCCCCAATGGATCACACATGAGGAGGGAAGCAGGAGAGAGAGAGAGAGATACACACACACACACACACACACACACACACACACACACACACACACACACACACACACACACACGATTAGAAAGCCTTGAAGTGAGGGAGGACATTAAATAGTCTTCCACATTTCAGCAACTTGTGGGGTTTTGCAAGCAACGGTAATCAAGAAGAAAAGATCCCTTACCTTTGTGGTCACTATACAGAGACAATCCATTCTCTAAGATGAAACAGGTGGCCGTGGCTTCAGAAGGGGGATTTCGTGCATCGGAAACTGTGGGGTTTGGGGGCATACAGGCAAGAGGTGGCTGATCTCCAGTGTTGAGTGCTGTGTGCGTGCGTGTGTGTGTGTGTGTGTGTGTGTGTGTGTATGTGCGCGTATGTGTCAGTGTGTGTGTGTCAGTGTGTGTCTGTGTGAGAGAAGGATGTGTGGGAGTGAACAAGAGGGGGACGATTCATTTATTCCAAATATTGAAGAGAGGTATCTTTTTGTTTCGACCGGAGAACGGAACCTGCTTGGCTTCTGAGAGCGGAAGGTGAATTTGTTCATTAATGACTGGAAGAGAGGGGGAGGTTGAGGAGGAGGAGGTGGATTAGGAGGAGGGTGTGTATGAGTGTGTATGTGTGAGTGTGGTGTGTGCGAGTGTGTGTGTGAGCATTGATATGAAAGAGGAGAAGGGAGAGAGAGGGGAGGGAGGAAAAGGAGGAGCAGGAGGAAAGAGAAGATTACCCACAGTGTGTGTGTCTCTCTCGCGCTCTCTCTCTCTCTTGGCCCAGAGAAACTGGATCGAAATCTAATTATCATTACAACAGCTTTGCTCAGTCACTTAAAGGGAGGCAGCTATTGCTCCCAGGGGATGGTACGGGTAGCCAAGGCGAAGAACAGAAAGGTAGTCATTGAGTAGAGGACAGGAGAACACTTGGCGATTTAGAATGCCTCCCATTTTGCACTGACTGTCCCTTCCAAGAAATACTCCCAAAACGGTTAACACGCTCCCTCTAATTCCAATGGCCCCTTTAATGGGATTTATTTGATGTGAACACAATGCGCCTAGTACATTGGCAACACAACCAGTTTTCATTGCCCCTGCCTGATGCTTCTCTCACACACACACACACACACACACACACACACACACGTACACACACACACATACACACACACACGTACACACACACGCCTGCGCACATATGTACACACACGCGCACATATGTACACACACCTGCACACATATGTACACATGTACACACACACGCACACATATAGAAACACACACATATACCCGCGCACACATATATACACACACACACATATACCCACGCACACATATATACACACACACACCTGCACATGTATACACACACACATATACCCATGCACAGATATATACACACACACACCTGCACATGTATACACACACACATATACCCACGCACACATATATACACACACCTGCACACGTATACACACACACGTATACACACATACCCACACGTGTATAAATGCACACATACCTGCACACGTATGCGCGCGCGCGCACACACACACTTACATATCCGCATATGTATACACAGACACACACCAGCACACATACATACACACACGTAACCACACACGTATACATACACACATACCCGCACACATATACACACACCATACATACCCACACACATATACACACACACACACTCGCACACGTATATACACACACACCTGCACATGTATTCACACACACACATGCCCGCACACATATATATACACACACACATAACCGCACACTTATACACACACACCCACACGTGTCTAAACGCACACATACGCACACACACACCTGCACACGTACGCGCACACACACATACATATCCGCATTCGTATACACAGACACATACCAGCACACATATACACACACACTCGCACATGTATATACACAAATGTAGCCACACACGTCTACATACACACGCATCCGCACACATATACACACACCTGCACATGTATACTCACACACCTGCACATGTATACACACACACCTGCACATGTATACACACACATATCCGCACACATATACATACCCTCACACATATATGCATGTACATATATACTTGCACATGTATACGCACACACATACATACCTGCACACGGATACACACACACACACACACACACACGCATACCCGCATATGTGTACACGCATATATACACGCACACATACACACCCACACACGTATACAGACACACTCACACATATATTCACACACTCACACCCACACACACACACCCACACCCACACGTATACACACACGCACACTTACCTTCCTACGTACGCACATCTGCACACTTACATAGACACACATCTGCACACTCACACAAGCACACATACATACAGACACACACCTGCACATTCACATGTACACACACACCTACACACTCTCACGTGTACACACACACCTGCACATTCACATGTGCACACTCACATACACATACATGTACACGCACATACACAGAGTGCCTGCTTTTGTTTTTCTCAAATACAGTTACCCTGAGCTCAGTTTTTAAAAGCTCCTCTTCCACACCACAGCTGTCGGTTTTCAGGCCATTTGAATTTGGAGCGGGCAGGCTTGGGGTGGGGGGGGGGTGGTGGGCGGCATGCGAGGGATATCAGGATCAGGATCCGCACACACCATCCAGAGTTATAGCTCCCAGCAGGAGTCACCAGCCCACAGTCACCTGAGCTGATTATCCTTTCTCACAGAGCACCCCTCCCTGACAAAAAAAAAGAGTCAAACCCAGCCGGAACCTCTACAGCAAAGGTCAATGAACTCCACATTTCCAGGGTGACTTTAGCCCAGCGGAATATCAGTACTTCAGTGATTATGGCATTATCTTAAAAGTGAAGATACAGAGAGACAGAGATGGGAAATTCAGGAAAGGAATTCCCTAACAGAGGGTATAATGTAGTCCTTGAAATTAAGGATGCACAGGCCTTTCTGATAAGATATCAAGCCAAGACCCCATCTCCCTCTCTGCAGACGTCAAAGATCCCAATGACTAAGAAAAGCAGGAAGAACTTCTGCAATGGCTTGAGATCAACGTTTAAGCCTCACTTGGATCATTGCTTAATCTTCAAAAGACCACGAGAGTGCCACACACAGGCTAGAGTGCCTCCCGGTGACTCCAAACAATCGAACTACACGCTGCTCAAAAACTCTCACACATCTTTTCATCACACCATTTCTTTACTGCCTCACGAAGAAAACAGAAATCAGTGCACAAGGCAGTAGCAGAACAAAGTTCCATTTCACCATTCACTGTCCCCATCAAGCACTCCCGGGACAGGGTGAGCACAGGATCAGATACATAGGAAGGTTCCCGCTACTCTCTTAAACCTAAGGTAAACTGACAGGAAAGTTTCCTCTACACTGGCCCCCATCAAACACTCCTGGGACAGGGGCAGCACGGGGTTAGATGCAGAGTAAAGCTCTCTCTACACTGTCCCCCATCAAACACTCCCAGGATAGGGGCAGCTCGGGGTTTGATACAGAGTAAAGCTCCCTCTATACTGAACCCCATCAAACACTCCCAGGACAGGGACAGCATGGGGTTAGATACAGGGTAAAGCTCCCTCTGCACTATCCCCCCATCAAGCACTCCCAGGATAGGGGCAGCACGGGGTTAGATACAGAGTAAAGCTCTCTCATCACTGTCCCCCCCATCAAACACTCCCAGGACAGGGACAGCATGGGGTTAGATACAGAGTAAAGCTCCCTCTACACTGTCCCCCATCAAGCACTCCCAGGATAGGGGCAGCACAGGGTTAGATACAGAGTAAAGCTCTCTCAACACTGTCCCCCAATCAAACACTCCCAGGACAGGGACAGCATGGCGTTAGATACAGAGTAAAGCTACTTCCATTTTTTTCAACTGAAAGTTATTGTCCCCAAACATTCCAAGATCAGGAATAGCACAAGGTTAGATACTGAGCAAACCACCCTTTGCTCTTTTAAACTGAAAGTAAAGTTCCCTCTACTCTTTTGAACTGAAAGTAAGGCCTCCTCAACTCTTTCCTTATCAAACACTCCCAGGACAGGTACAGTACAAGGTTTAGATATGGAAGAAAATAATTAGTTCGTAAACATGAAAACACAAGATTCAGGCTCAAAATGGCCAATTACAACACATTTGGACATAGCTGTTAAAATGATGCCATGCATGTTTTTAGATGGTCAGACAGAGGGGAGAGTGCGGGAGGTGAGATATGGCATCTTGCTGCACACTAGACTCCTGGTTCATTTTTTTCATTACAACAGTGACTACACTTGGTAAGGCATTTCCGAATGGCCCAAGGTAGTACAACGAGCTATAAAAATGCAAGTTTTCTCTCTTTTTCAGCTGGACAGGAATAACACACAGTGTGGTGTTAAACATACCACTCACTGAGTGCATTCCCCATTTGAATCGCCAAGAAGTGAACTGACTCTGTTTGATGCTGGTTCCCTTGGGATGTGAATGGATTGGGCCTTGTACTCCCCTAAACAGGAATGTGCTCAACTCCTGATGTCATCAGCAGAACGGCTCATTCCAAAACGGGGTGAACCAAAGTTTCTCAAATCGGAGAAATGGTAATGCACGGACTCTTGCTTCTTCACCTGAAATTCACACCAACGCTAACTAAACTGGACTTAGCCCCAAGTAATATTGAAGAAAGGAAATCAGTTTAAGATGTGAATTGCTTAGTGTGGTATGGTCTCCTGGTTAAGGACAGGTCTGTGTGTTCTGGCTACTGTTAGGTTACTGAGGCAATGGGAGTACTTTAAAAAGTAATTAAATGATTATGTCAGAATCTTTACTTAAGCAAGAATCTGATTAAAGATTAAACTCCAGGGTTTAACATGCGATTTAATTATCAAAACAGATAAAATATATCAGTTATACAATATGTGCTTCCAGCTGGCCCTCTCATTGATGTTTATCTGCGTGTGTTTTATGCACTGGCTCTTTTGTGGGCAATTAAAGAGAGAGTTTTTCAGACCTCTGCTTATCTTTTATTTCAATCTGCTTGGCCTGAGGTCCCCAGTCAGGGCAATGATTCCTGTCTGATGCGTACACAGTCCTCAACCATTGCCAGGCACCTGCTTCTTGAGAGATCTGGAGCAGCTTCTATCAGCCACAGCTCAACAGTTAACACACTGGCCTCCAATCAGGTGGCCATTAGCTTTTAGCTTAAATTCACAACTTGAGTTCCACAGGGAACGCACTACTGTCGGACACTCAGCACCAAAGGAGTGCCGCGCAGTCGGAGGGTCGGCGCCGAGGGAGCGCCGCGCTGTCGGAGGGTCGGCGCCGAGGGAGCGCCGCAGAGTTGGACGGTCGACACCGAGGGCGCGCTGCGGAGTCGGAGAGTCGGCGCCGAGGCAGCGCTGCGCTGTTGGAGGGTCAGCGCCGAGGGCGCGCCGCGCTGTCGGAGGGTCAGTGCTGAGGGAGCGCTGCACTGTCGGAGGGTCAGTGCTGAGGGAGCGGGCACTGTCGGAGGGTCAGTGCTAAGGGAGCGGGCGCTGTCGGAGGGTCAGTGCTGAGGGAGCGGGCACTGTCAGAGGGTCAGTGCTGAGGGAGTGCCGCACTGTCGGAGGGTCAGTGCTGAGGGAGTGGGCACTGTCGGAGGGTCAGTGCTGAGGCAGCGCCGCACTGTCGGAGGGTCAGTGCTGAGGGAGCAGGCACTGTCGGAGGGTCAGTACTGAGGGAGCGCCGCACTGTCGGAGGGTCAGTGCTGAGGGAGCACCGCACTGTCGGAGGGTCAGTGCTGAGGGAGCGCCGCACTGTCGGAGGGTCTGTGCTGAGGGAGCGGACACTGTCGGAGGGTCAGCGCTGAGGGAGTGGGCACTGTCGGAGGGTCAGTGTTGAGGGAGCGCTGCACTGTTGGAGGGTCAGTGCTGAGGGAGCGGGCACTGTCGGAGGGTCAGTGTTGAGGGAGCGCTGCACTGTTGGAGGGTCAGTGCTGAGGGAGCGGGCACTGTCGGAGGGTCAGTGTTGAGGGAGCGCCGCACTAACTGTGTAATTCAGCTGTTTTCCAGCTGGGAGTGCGAACGGTCACATTTCTGGGAGGAGAGCGAGATGTTATCTTGTGGCCTGAGGTACCCGTCATCCAATCAAAAAACAATTATCCTTTTCAAAATTTGTTCATGGGATGTGAGAGTCTCTGGCTGGGCTAATGTTTTCACCCAGAGGAGAGAGAAGAGGGCCCAGAGTCATGTACATCAAGCTGGGTACAGATGGCAGAGCTCCCTCCATAAAGGATATTGGTGAGCCAGACGGGGATTTTCTGACAATTGATAGTGGTCAGTGCTCATCATAGCTCTTTTCCAAAAGCGAACTGAAATTTCATTTGCTGTTATAGCATGGGGTTGGAACCCGGGGTTGTATTTTGCCATTCCAGTGGCATTACCATGACACCACTACCATGTTGCAGTCTGGTGTGTGCCAATACATTGTGTTTACCCTTACCAAACAAAATGCCAACAATTTCAGCCCATGGCACTCTTTTGTATGTAACAGTTTTCAGTTTGGTGCAGGATTTACAACGATTCAGGGTAGGAAACGCAGATCTTGAGGTTGGTTGCCTCGCCGAGCTGGTATGTTATTCTGCAGACGTTTTGTTTCCGTGCTGGTTAACATCCTCAGTGCAGCCTCTGGTGAAGCATCGGTGTGTTTTCCTGCCTGGTTTTTAAACTCTGGGGTCTGTTGCGATGGATTGCCTCACTTCCAGGTTTCCTCCGTAGTGGAAAGTATACGAAATTGAGATAATTCAGTGTGGAGCTGGAGGAACACAGCAAGCCAGGCAGCATCAGGGGAGCAGGAAAGTTGACGTTTCTGGTCAGGAACCGTTTTTTTTCTGAAGAAGGGTCCTGACCTGAAACATCAACTTTCCTGCTCCTCTGATGCTGCCTGGCCTGCTGTGTTCATCCAGCTCCACAGTGTGTTATCTCTGATTCCAGCATCGGCAGTTCCTGGTTTCTCTCAGGGTAGGAAACTGACAGCAATTAAGCTCGCAGGTCAACTTTCAAAATCTTCAGGTTTTGCCCAGAGATGCCAGTGGTTCCTGGTTAGGTCAGTGACAATTTGAAGACAGTTTAATGAAGAATCACTGTTAAAGAGAGTCTGCCGGGACATGAGATGTAAGGCGGGGGTGGGGGGTAGTCAGTCGGAAGCAGGCACTGCCTGGACTAACGGGACAGTGAAGCAAATTCCATTCCCTGATTGGATAACAAGCCATTAATCCACCAGTTCTTTGATATTCTGATCCCCACTGCCATCGCACTAAACTTAAATAACGACTTCCCTCCTCAGCTTGCTGTGCTGTTTGCAGCAATCTTACATTCCTAAAGATTTTTCTTTTTACATTCAATAATGGGTTGGGTACATACACTGCCTGAGCTACCATTTTTTGCCTGGAGATAACTCAGTACTCAACCACATCACTGCAGGTGTGGAGTTAGATATAGACCAGACCAGGTAAGGATGGCGGATTCCCTTCTCTGAAGGACAACAGTAAACCAAATGGGTTTTTACAACAAATATAAATGATAAATGAACACAGGACGTATAGTTAGTAAAGTTGCAGATGACACCAAAACTGGAGGCATCGTGCACAGCGAAGGTTACCTCAGAGTGCAACAGGACCTTGATCAGATGGGCCAATGGGCCGAAGAGTGGCAGATGGAGTTTAACTTAAACAAATGTGAGGAGCTGCATTTTGGAAAGGCACTTCAGGGCAGGACTTATACACTTAATGGTAAGGTCCTGGGGAGTGTCACTGAACAGAGACCTTGCAGTGTAGGTTCATTATTCATTGGAAGTGGGGTCGCAGGTGAAGGAGGCATTTGGTGCACTTGCATTGGTCAGTGCATTGAGTGTAGGAGTTGGGAGGGTCATGTTGTGACTGTACAGTGCATTGGTTAGGGACACTTTTGGAATACTGTGTTCAATTCTGGTCTCCCTGCTATAGGAAGGATGTTGTGAAACTTGAAAGGGTTCAGAAAAGACGTACAAGGATGGTGCTGAGGTGGAGGGTTTGAGCTACAGGGACAGGCTGAAGAGGCTGGGGCTATTTTCCCTGGAGTTTTGGAGGCTGAGGGCTGACATAATAGCATTTTATAAGATCATGAGGGGCATGGATAGGGTGAAACATTGAAACATAGAAGATAGGAGCAGGAGGCGGCCATTCGCCCTTCAAGTCTGCTCCACCATTCTTCGCGATCATGGCTGATCATCCAACTCAATAACGTAATCCTGCTTTCTCCCCATAACCTTTGATCCCATTCATCCCAAGTTCAATATCTAGTTGCCTCTCTAATACATTCAATGTTTTGGCATCAACTACTTCCTGTGGTAATGAATTCCACAGGCTCACCACTCTTTGGGTGAAGAAATGCCTCCTCATCTCCGTCCTAAATGGTCTACCCCAAATCCTCACACTGTGACCCGTGGTTCTGGGCACACCCACCATCTAGTCGGTTCCTCCACATATTGGTTGATAAAAACCATCCCGTTTGGACTTCAGGAATTCCTCCTCTACAGCATTGTGGTTAATTTGATTTGCCCAATCTATGTGCAGATTAAAATCATCCATGATCACTGACATTCCCTTATCACCTGCATCTCTAATTTCCTGGTTTATGCCATTCCCAGCATCACCACTGCAGTTTGGGGCTCTATATTTAACACCCGTTGACATTTTTTTTCCCCTTGATATTTCTCAACTCTCCCCATAGAGACTCCACATTGTCAGAGCTCATTATTGTGTTAATTTCCTCTTTAACCAGCAATGCTACCTTCTCCTTTTTGCCCATCCTTCCTAAATACTGGATATCCCGGGACATTCAGACGCCATCCCTCGTCACCCTACAGCCATGGTGAAGACTTCAGGTCTTTTCCCCAGGGTAAGGGAGTCCAAAACTAGAGGACATAGGTTTAAGGTGAGAGGGGAAAGATATAAAAAGGACCTGAGGGGCAATGTTTTCATGCAGAGGGCGGTGTGTATATGGAATGAGCTGCCAGAGGAAGTGGTGGCGGCTGGTACAGTAACAACATTTAAAAGGCACCTGGATGAGTATGTGAATAGGAAGGGTTTAGAGGGATGGGCATCAAACGTTGGTAAATTTAGGATATTTGGTCAGCATGAATGAGTTGGACCAAAGGTCTGTTTCTGTACTCTACATCTCCATTACTCCAGTACCATAACAGCAGTTATATGAGGATAATCTTTTATTTGGGATCTGGGAAAATCCAAGAATGGTGAGCAGGGTCAGGGCTTGGGACAGGGTCAGGTCTGACTGCACGCGCACTCAGTGCCCCAACAGCTAGGGCCATTCATCCCCAAACAAGCCCAACGCACCACACTCTGAACACTCCACTGACCGCCACACCCCACGCCAGCTCGGGACGTGGGCCGGGCACTGGGAAGCAGTAGGTCCCAGTTTGAAACATCCAGCCTGTATGTCTGGAGGACAGGATCAGCTTGTGCCCCTGACTATTTAAAGGTCAGATCGCTCATGGAATACTCAACAGAGGCTTCCACCTGAAGGCTGGTTGTTTAACTCTATCGCAAGCATTAATCACAATCCTGAGGTGAGAAATAACATTTAACACATTCTGCAGAGCAGCATGCAACCTATCCCAGGAATGGATAATGATCGAGGCTGGGTGTGTGCAATTGAGAGGGATGGCTATTATACTCTCAAAACGGCTTTGTCATCATCAACCCAGCTCCTCGATGAATCATCAGTTTCTGCCCTGTCACTTTTATTATTGACTAATTACACAGGCCAACAACATCAGCGTGATAAACAACAGCCGTGCTTAAGAACAACTCCAACACAGAGTTCAAAATAACGCAGAACATGCATGACCTCAGGACATTGCAACACGTTTTACAATCAAGGTTAAACAGTGCTCCCCGATGCATTGTAAGCAGCTAATATATACACAGCAAGCACCTACAAACAGCAACATAACAACCAGAAGGTCACTGATTTATTATTAATGCTAGTCAGAGATAAATACTGGCCTCAGGGCGCTGAGAGATACCACATCAGTTGTGTCAAAATAGTGACCACGAAGAGGCCTCCTCTCAATTCTCATTTGAAATGCAGTACCTGTGCGCCAACCCAGACAGTGCAGCGCTCCCTCAGCGCCAACCCTCCGACAGTGCGGCTCTCCCTCAGCGCCGACCCTCCGACAGTGCGGCTCTCCCTCAGCGCCGACCCTCCGACAGTGCGGCTCTCCCTCAGCGCCGAGCCTCCGACAGTGTCCGCTCCCTCAGCACTGACCCTCCGACAGTGCCCGCTCCCTCAGCACTGACCCTCCTACAGTGCCCACTCCCTCAGCACTGACCCTCCGACAGTGTGGCGATTCTTCAGCACTGACCCTCCGACCGTGCGGCGCTCCCTCAGCGCCGACCCTCCGACAGTGCCCGCTCCCTCAGCACTGACCCTCCGACAGTGCGGCGATCCTTCAGCACTGACCCTCCGACAGTGCCCGCTCCCTCAGCACTGACCCTCCGACAGTGTGGCGCTCCCTCAGCACTGACCCTCCGATAGTCCCTAAGGACTGAATTGGAATAGTCATCTCAGGTGTCTGAGTTTCAATCTCTGTACGATCAGAGACTACGCATCAAAAATACTTCTTTGATAAGTTAATACTTATTGCTGCTAACTCGCAACCCTTGAGTCAAGTAGATATCTTGATCTCAGTCCTAAACAGTCTGCACCTTATCATTAGAGTATTCCCCAGGTCCTAAACTTCTCGCCAGGGGTATCGGTCTCCCAGCCTCAAACCTCTGAAACCCCTTGGAAAATGGTGACTTTCACTACAATCACCTGTCACTCTCTGAAACCTAGTGTCCTAATGCACTGAAACCTCTTCAGGAATTGCTCTCATGACATTCTGTTACATCTGCCTCACGGCAGGGCTATCTTTGCTCAGTAGGGAGGGTCCGAAGGTGCCATCACTGCACCCCTACCTTTGTCACAGGAGGTCTGAGTTCAAGTCTCTTCCAGTCCAGAGGTGTGTCACGTACCCAAGCGATTGGCTTGGAAACACCTCTGTTGAAGAGATTAAAACTGTATTCTAGCTGGATTCTCCCCAGAAACCAATATAATTGCACGCACTTCAATTCCTTTGCAATGAAGGCTAAAGTACAGTTTTAATTTTCTAATTACTTGCTGCACCGGTATATTAACTGTCCGTGGTTTCTGTGTAAATACACAGACTTTGTTTTTCAAAAAAGCACCCTCATCATTTCAAGTCACTCCCATCTTCTCCTTTTCCACCCCAAGCAGCGTGACCCAGTGTGGTCAAGGTGACCCCAAACACGTCTGCATGCTCCTGCCGCTAGCTGCGGCCATCACTGGCCTATTTACTGTCCATTCCCTCCAGTTGCTGCAGGGGTGGTGTCAGTGAGCCACATTCTCAAACTGCTGCAGTCCACATGGTGCACAGACAACCCTGTCTTCTTGCGAACTTCTTGGGCAGTCCCTCAGGAACGACGAGCTCCAGAGGTAACCAAACAGTCCCATGCCGGTCCAGAGACGCAGCCACTTGAGCAGCAAGTGCTGCTTGCTGAGGAGGCTGGACAGGAGGTCCAGGACCTCGCAACTGCTTCTGATGTCTGTGCCTGGCTTCCACCTGCACCCGGTTGAGGCACTCAAACTGACGACGCCTTGATGCCATAGGGCTAGCACACTGGAAATCAAACCTCAATCTTCCCTGAGTCACCACTAAAGTGAAAACTTCCCAGTTTTACCCAACTATCTGACTCAGGCTGAGAGAACACGCACCAGGATGTTATCATTTAGAAGAAAATCAGGGCTTAATGTACTCGATTTTCTGATGAAGGGTCCCAACCCGAAAGGTCTGCTTTCCTGCTCCTCTGATGCTGCCTAGCCCGCTTTGTTCATCCAGCTCCACAATGTGTCATCTCTGACTCCAGCATCGACAGTTCTTACTGTCTCTTCGTGTAATTGAAGAATTTTAATCATAGAATCTTTGTAACATGGAAGCAGGCCATTTAGCCCATTGAGTCCACACTGATTCTTCAAAGTGCATCCCATCCAGATCAACCCCCTGACCCTATCCCTGTAACCCTGCATTTAGCACAGTCAATCCACCCTAACCCGCACATCCCTGGACACTACGGGACAATTTAGCACGGCCAACCCACCCTAACCCGCACATCCCTGGGCACTATGGGACAATTTAGCACGGCCAACCCACCCTAACCCGCACATCCCTGGACACTACGGGACAATTTAGCACGGCCAATCCACCCTAACCCGCACATCCCTGGACACTACGGGACAATTTAGCACGGCCAACCCACCCTAACCCGCACATCCCTGGGCACTATGGGACAATTTAGCACGGCCAACCCACCCTAACCCGCACATCCCTGGGCACTATGGGACAATTTAGCACGGCCAACCCACCCTAACCCGCACATCCCTGGGCACTATGGGACAATTTAGCACGGCCAACCCACCCTAACCTACACATCCCTGGGCACTATGGGACAATTTAGCACGGCCAACCCACCCTAACCTACACATCCCTGGGCACTATGGGACAATTTAGCACGGCCAATCCACCCTAACCCGCACATTCCTGGGCACTACGGGACAATTTAGCACGGCCAACCCACCCTAACCTACACATCCCTGGGCACTATGGGACAATTTAGCACGGCCAATCCACCCTAACCTGCACATCCCTGGGCACTATGGGACAATTTAGCACGGCCAATCCACCCTAACCTGCACATCCCTGGGCACTATGGGACAATTTAGCACGGCCAACCCACCCTAACCTGCACATCCCTGGGCACTACGGGACAATTTAGCACGGCCAACCCACCCTAACCTGCACATCCCTGGGCACTATGGGACAATTTAGCACGGCCACCCCACCCTAACCCACACATCCCTGGGTACTATGGGACAATTTAACATGGCCAATCCACCCTAACGCGCACATCCCTGGGCACCACGAGGCAATTTAGCACGGCCAATCCACCCTAACCCACACATCCCTGGGTACTATGGGACAATTTAGCACGGCCAATCCACCCTAACGCGCACATCCCTGGGCACCACGAGGCAATTTAGCACGGCCAACCCACCCCAGCCTGCACACCTTTGGACTGTTGAAGGAAACCAGAGCACCTGGAGGAAACCCACACAGTCACAGGGAGAATGTGCAAACTCCACACAGACAGTCCCCCAAGGGTGGGATTGAACCGAGGCCCCTGGCGCTGTGAGGCAGCAGTGCTAAACAATCAACAGTAAGAAAGAAACGTGACTCACTAATCCATAACTCCACAACATTAAACTCTACCCTTTTGTAAAATATCGCCCTACATAAGCAAACACACAGAGGAACAAGAAAGATACCAATATTAAAGTGGGGATGGTGCAAGAATGGAACAAGAGAGCACAGTCCTGGCACCAGTCCAGATCTCAAGCAACAAGGAAACATTTTGCATCAGTTAATTTTGATTGCTTTTGACTCTCTAGTGAGGGTATGAGATTGTGAAGATGCTGATTCTCAATCTATCACTCACTAGTTGAGGATTTGCCCTTTCAATGTCTCCAAAGGTGGTTTTCTGCCTCTTTTCCTATTGGTGGGGTGATTTGCAGGGAAAGCCATTTACAGAGAAATGGTGACTGAGAGCACCTATAAGGGCAGATTCTATTACGTCTCCACAGAGGAGGAAGAGACACACATTTAGGTGCATTCCCTTTCACGGGCTATGTTTCTGCCCAATCATAAATGTAGCCACTCGCCCAGGAACCAATCAAGACATTTTTACTATGTGGAGCACTCCTGAACACACGCACAAACAGTCCCAGTGGAAAGGACAATCAAAAAACTGTCTCTGAGCAAGTGATAATGGGACCTGCAGATGCTGGAGAATCCAAGATAATAAAGTGTGGAGCTGGATGGACACCTCAGGCCAAGCAGCATCTCAGGAGCACAAAAGCTGATGTTTCGGGCCTAGACCCTTCCCGAAACGTCGGCTTTTGTGCTCCTGAGATGCTGCTTGGCCTGCTGTGTTCATCCAGCCTCACACTTTATTGTCTCTGAGCAAAACAGCTCTGAACACACAGCCGCAAAGACAACATATCTGGCATTTCCACCTACACATACACAAACACAAACACACACGCGGAAACATTCCAGGTACAACTGAAAGGCTTCTAGCTATTCATTTTTAAAAATGAAATATCCTTCTTCAGTTTCCTTGGTTTAAGGTAGTATGTTTTTCCAATATTTAATTCGCCATTCATAAAAATTAAAGTGGCCTTTAGAGCCGGTACTTCTGTGCATTTTCTCTAGTTCGGACAGTCCAGCGATACAGATTCCACAGAGTCGATGGGGGTACTGCATTTTCTCACAGAAGCTACAGGATCTTCTTGAAGCTTTCCTGATAATCATTTCCCCAACAAAGTCTGGAGAAGATCCTAGTGTTTGGAGTTTCCTGTCAGGCCTGCAGACAATGTAGCTTTCCCAGTGAGGCTGACTAACTATAAACAAGACCTCGATGTTGAAGATGAGATATAAGGGGAACTGCAGATGCTGGAGAATTCCAAGATAATAAAATGTGAGGCTGGATGAACACAGCAGGCCAAGCAGCATCTCAGGAGCACAAAAGCTGACGTTTCGGGCCTAGACCCTTCATCAGAGAGGGATGTTGTGTTGTTGAAGATGTTGGCCTGAGAGAGAACACTGACACTGGAGCACAGGATTTGCAAACTATTGCAGGGGCATCTTACAATTGGGAACGAGGGCAAATATTGACAGTGAAATTCAACATCACCTCCAGTTTGCCAACACAATTTTGGCCATCTAAAGAATGGTGTGTTTGATGAGACAGGGCAGTGGTATTACCAGGACTCCTGGAGAAACATTACCAGCAATGCCACTGCAAAAGCCTGTAAATCTAATGGCAGGGACACCTCTAATGTTAGGGAGGGAATTCCAGGATTCTGACCCAGTGGCACTGAAGCAAGGGTTATGTATTTCCAAGTCGGAACGGTGAGTGGCTTGGAGGGGGACTTGGCAGGGGGTGGTGTTCCCATGTATCTGCTTCTCTCGTCCTACTGGATGGAAGTGGCTGTGGTTTTGGAAGGCACTGCCTCAAGAGCTTCAGTGAATTTTCCACAGTGCACCTTGTAGATGGGTACACACTGCAGTTGCTGCAACGGTGAAAGAAGCGAATGCTGAAGGAGAGGGAAGAGAAAAAAATGCTCGAAAAATGGAAAGAGAAGCTCAGGTTCCTGTGTGCTGTGAGAATAATTGTGACCATATGCTCAATGATGACTGAATGACTCACTTTGCTCTGAACACAGTTACACAGCAGTGGGTTAAACAGGCAAAAGGCTCAAACATTGTTGGCTCCAGCATTCCTCAGCTCTGCACCCCATTCCCACGCCCTGCTTCAAAAGAGCCAGAGCTCCATCTACTGTACAACAGACGACTGAAGGCCCACAGACCTGGGCCCTGAAAATCAACACAACCTCAAGACCCTCAACCAAATGGATGAGGGCAGCAGATACCTACCTTGAGATGGCATTTCTTGGTATAGCGTGGCACTGGCTGGTTCTCCAGCGACACCTCATAGAACTGCTGAATATCTGTGAGGAAGAGACACATGGTTTTAATGTCACAAGGAGACAAAGGTGCAATGATAACTTTTTTTCCAATGTTATTAATCTAATGCTATAGGAAGGATACAATTAAACAGGAGAGGGCTCAGAAACGATTTACCAAGATGTTGCCAGGAATGGAGGGTTTGAGTTATAAAAATAGGCTGGATAGGCTGGGACTTTTTTCACTGGAGAGTAGGAGGCTGAAGCATGACCTTACAGACGTTTATAAAATCATGAGGGGCATAAATAAGGTGACTACAGCAAGGATCTTTTCCCTAGAGTGGAGGAGTTCAAAAAGGGGGCATAACTTCAAAAAGGGAGAGGAGAAAGTTTTAAAAAGGACACGAGGAGCAACTTTTTTTTTTACACAGAGAGTGGTTCGTATGTGGAATGAACTGCCAGAGGATGTAGCGGGTGTGGGTCCAGTTCCAACATTTAAACAGCTTTTGGTTAAGTACATGAATAAGAAATGTTTGGAGGGATATGGGCCAAGCACAGGAAGGGGGGGGGCTAGTTTTGTTTGGGAACATAGTTGGTGTGGACTGTTTGGACTGTTTCCATGCTGTGTGACTCCTTCACTCTTTTTTGTAATCAATCTGTACACAAATGTTATGACACACCTCTGGAGCAGGTGGGACTTGAACCCGGTCTCTTGGTCCAGGGTAGGCACTCTATAACTGTGCCAAAAGAGGACCCCAGGCACAATGGTGATGTTTTTCTCTTCAGTCTTTGGATCAAACATGTTGATCCCATTTTTCTAACCAACCTGTTCAGAGATGTTACGTCCCACCTCTGGAGCAGGTGGGACTTAAACGCAGGCCTCCTAATGCAGGGCGGGGTGACTACTACTGTGCCACAAGAGGGCCCTAGGTACAATAGAAATGTTTTATATTGTGACACAGAAAAAAGACACCATTTTGCAATGACTTAATTACACATTTTCCCACCATCAGGGAAACACTAACGTGGTTGCTGAAACACTGACAAAGTAAAACCTGGGAAGGTTATAGTCTAAAATTTGAAGGGGAGGGTGAAAGAGCGAAGGAGGCGATTAAATCAAAATGGAGTCGGAGGGCTAAATAAAGCACTCCAACCCCCATCCGTGCCCACCTCTCCCTAAAGGCATCAAGAGTAGCGGAGAAGACTGAGAGGGCTCCCCTACTGAGGAGCCACAGAAAAGGGGCAGGTAATCATCCCTCTCCACAACCCGATGCCTGGACCTATTAACAGCCAGCGTGACCAGGCCCAGGAGCAGACCCATGAGGAGATCCTCCAATGTGCCCACACCACCTCCGCACTGGGGGGCCCAAAGATCAGGAGCGTGGGGCTGAAGTGCAACCAGAAACACAGCAGAAGATTTTCAGACAACTGAAAAGGGCAAATGCCCACAGCCACTGTGTACACATGGTCTGCAGACTCCACGGCGCCACAAAACAGACAGATGGGCTGGGGAGTCCGTGAACCACCACAGTCCGTGGCTGCCAGCCATTCGAACCCACATTGGTGCTGGAGGTGCAGATTCCTGAGAACCTGCTCTCTGGCGACAGTTGCTACTCCTGACGGAGGGTTGGCCTGGCGCGAATCAGGGACATCCCAGACAGGCAGCGTCCTGAGGGCAACCAGCAAACCCTCGCAGTCAACGAACAGGAGCTGCATGGTTTGTAGACATGGCAACTGGTTCAGGCGAGGGATTCGAAATCCAGTTGGGTTTCCCCACTCAGGTTCGAATCCTGCTGACTCAGTGGTCAGCACTGCTGCCTCACAGCACCAGGACCCAGGTTTGATTCCATCCCCGCAGAACTCTGTTTGATAAGGTTCCCCATGGTCACCTCATGCAGAAGGTAAGGAGGCATGGGACAGGGAGAAATGTGGCAAATTGAATTCAGAATTGGCTGACCCTTAGAAGACAAAGGGTGGTAGTGGATGGAAAATATTCAACACGGTGCTCAGTTATGAGTGGTGTACCACAAGGATCTGTTCTGGGTCCTCTTCTGTTTGTGATTTTTGTAAATGGTTTGGATGAAGGAGTGAAAGGGTGGATTAGCAAGTTCGCGGACGATACGAAGGTGGGTCACATTGTGGACAGTGCAGAGGGCTGTTCTAGGTTACAAAGGGACATTGATAGGATGCAGAGCTGGGCTGAGAAGTGGCAGATGGAGTTTAACCCTGAAAAGTGTGACGTGATTCATTTTGGAAGGACAAACTTGAAAGGAGAAGACAGGGTTAACAGAAAGATTCTTGGCAGTGTGGAGGAACAGAGGGATCTCGGGGTTCATGTCCACAGTTCCCTGAAAGCTGCCACCCTGGTGGATAGAGTTGTTAGGAAGGTGTATGGTGTGTTAGCTTTCATTAATAGAGGGACTGAGTTCAAGAGCCGTGAAGTTATGCACCAGCTATACAAAAGCCTGGTTCAGCCACATCTGGAGTATTGTGTCCAGTTCTGGTCACCTCATTACAGGAAAGATGTGGACGCGTTGGGAAAGGTGCAGAGGAGATTTACCAGGATGTTGCCTGGAATGGAGGGAAGGTCTCACAGGGAAAGGTTGAGAGAGCTCGGGCTTTTCTCTTTAGAATGATGAAGGACGAGAGGTGACTTGATAGAGGTGTGCACAATGATCAGAGGCATAGATAGAGCAGACAGCCAGAGACTTTGTCCTAGGGTGGGGGTAGCTATTACGAGGGGACACAGTTTTAAAGTGAGTGTAGGTAGGTATCGGGGAGACATCAGAGGTAGGGTCTTTACTCAGAGAGTGGTCGGGGCGTGGAATGCATTGCCGGAGAGGGTAGTGGAGTCAGCCTCATTAGGAGCATTTAAGCGACTATTAGAGAGGCAAATGGATGATAGTATGAGGTAGGGGTGGAGTTAGATAGACCTTAGGATTACGGTAAAAGGTCAGCACGACATTGCGGGGCGAAGGGCCTGGACTGTGCTGTACTGTTCTATGTTCTAAATGTCAGTGTGGAGTTTGTACATTCTCCCCATGTCTGCGTGGGTTTCCTTCGGGTGTTTCGGTTTCCTCCCACAGTCCAAAGATGTGCGGGTTAGGGTGGATTGGCCGTGCTAAATTGTCCCATAGTGCCCAGGGATGTGCGGGTTAGGGTGGATCGGCCGTGCTAAATTGTCCCGTAGTGCCCAGGGATGTGCGGGTTAGGGTGGATCGGCCGTGCTAAATTGCCCCATAGTGTCCAGGGATAGAACATAGCACATAGGACATTACAGTGTAGTAGGCCCTTCGGTCCTCAATGTTGTACCGACCTGTGAAACCAACCTGAAGCCCATCTGACTGACACTATTCCATTATTATCTATATGTTTATCCAATGACCATTTAAATGCCCTTAAAGTTAGCGAGTCTACTACTGTTGCAGGCAGGGCATTCCGTACCCTTACTACTCTCTGAGTAAAGAATCTACCTCTGACTTCTGTCCTATATCTACCACGCCTCAATTTAAACCTATGTTCCGTCGTGCTAGCCATCACCATCTGAGGAAAAAGGCTCTCACTGTCCACCCTATCTAATCCCCTGATCATCTTGTATGTCTCTATTAAGTCACCTCTTAACCTTCTTCTCTCTAACAAAAACAGCCTCAAGTTCCTCAGCCTTTCCTCAAAAACCTTCCCTCCATACCAGGCAACATCCTGGTAAATCTCCTCTGCACCCTTTCCAAAGCTTCCACATCCTTCCTATAATGCGGTGACCAGAACTGTACTCAATACTCCAAGTGTGGCCGCACTAGCGTTTTGTACAGCTGCAACATGACCTCATGGCTCCAAAACTCAATCCCTCTACCAATAAAACCTAACACGCCGTATGCCTTCTTAACAACCCTATCAACCTGGGTGGCAACTTTCAGGGATCTACGTACATGAACACCGAGATCTCTCTGCTCACCCACACTACAAAGAATCTTCCCATTAGCCCAGTACTCTGTATTCCTGTTACTCCTTCCAATGTGAATCACCTCAAACATTTCTGCATTAAACTCCATTTGCAACCTCTCAGCCCAGCTCTGCAGCTTATCTATGTCCCTCTGTAACCTGCAACATCCTTCCGCACTATCCACAACTCCACTGACTTTAGTGTCATCCACAAATTTAGTAACCAATCCTTCTACCCCCTCATCCAGGACATTCATAAAAGTGACAAACAGCAGTGGACCCAAAATAGATCCCAAAATAGTAACTGAACTCCAGCATGAACGTTTCACATCAACCACCACCCTCTGTCTTCTCACAGCTAGACAATTTCTGATCCAAACCGCTAAATCACCCTCAATCCCATTGCTCCGTATTTTCTGCAATAACCTACTGTGGGGAACCTTATCAAACGCTTTACTGAAATCCATTTACA
The DNA here is from genome assembly GCF_030684315.1 of Stegostoma tigrinum. NCBI lineage: Eukaryota > Metazoa > Chordata > Chondrichthyes > Orectolobiformes > Stegostomatidae > Stegostoma > Stegostoma tigrinum. The sequence continues at coordinate 1,677,178 of NC_081398.1, forward strand.
CCACATCAACCGCTTCACCCTCATCCACCTGTTTGGTCACCTTCTCAAAGAACTCAATAAGGTTTGTGAGGCACGACCTACCCTTCATAAAACCGCATTGACTATCCTGAATCAAATTATTCCTTTCTAGATGATTATAAATCCTATCTCTTATAATCCTCTCCAACATTTTACCACAACCGAAGTAAGGCTCACTGGTCTATAATTACCAGGGTTGTCTCTACTCCCCTTCTTGAACAAGGGGACAACATTTGCTATCCTCCAGTCTTCTGGCATTATTCTTGTAGACAATGACAACATAAAGATCAAAGCCAAAGGTTCTGCAATCTCCTTCCTAGCTTCCCAGAGAATCCTAGGATAAATCCCATCCGGCCCAGGGGACTTCCTTATTTTCACATTTTCCAGAATTGCTAATACCTCCTCCTCGTAAACTTCAATCCCGTCTAGTCTAATAGCCTGTATCTCAGTATTCTCCTCGACATCATTGTCTTTTTCCTGTGTGAATACTGATGAAAAATATCCATTTAGCACCTCTCCTACCTCTTCAGACTCCACGCACAACTTCCCACTACTGTCCTTGACTGACCCTAATCTTACTCTAGTCATTCTTTTATTCCTGACATACCTATGGAAAGCTTTACGGTTTTCCTTGAAATGTGCAGGTTAGGGTGGATTGGCCATGCTAAATTGTCCCGTAGTGCCCAGGGACGTGCGTGTTAGGGTGGGATTGGCCATGCTAAATTGCCCCGTAGTGCCCAGGGATGTGCGGGTTAGGGTGAGATTGACCATGCTAAATTGCCCCGTAGTGCCCAGGGATGTGCGGGTTAGGGTGGATTGGCCGTGCTAAATTGTCCCGTAGTGCCCAGGGATGTGCAGGTTAGGGTGGGTTGGCCGTGCTAAATTGTCCTGTAGTGCCCAGGGATGTGCGGGTTAGGGTGGATTGGCCGTTCTAAATTGTCCCGTAGTGCCCAGGGATCGACAGGGATCTGTAGATTAGGTGAGTTATAAGGGGTTGGGTCTGGGTGGGATGCTCTCGGGTGGGTATGGGCTTGCTGGACCAAAGGGCCTGTGTGTACACTGCAGGGATTCGATGAAATGCTTCTATGAAATTGAGGGTACGAACGTGGTAGAAAAAAACTGTCAACATGGCGCACCATCCGGGAGACCCTGCAGGGTCTGTTGGCAGAAAGTCACCAGCTGCGTGCAGACACACACCAGTGACTGACTGCCCTCCTCAACTGGGAGACTCCAAACCTCTGCTGCAACCCAGTCCATCTTCCAGTCCCACAAGAAATGAACTAATGTTCTCTGGACGTCAGCGACAAAACCAAGGGGACAGGGTCAAAGGGACCAGGCCACCAGCTCATTTACAAGCAACACTCAGAGCAGACCCGTCCAGCAGCCCAGGACAGCTGAGACTTTGGCCTCCAGCTCCTACCAATTCACCAGCCAAGAATCCCTCAGTACAGCCCCCAGATAGATTAGATTAGATTACCTACAGTGTGGAAACAGGCCCTTCGGCCCAACAAGTCCACACCGCCCCTTGAAGCATCCTACCTAATCCATCCCCATATCACCCACACATCCCTGGGCACTATGGGGCAATTTAGCACGGCCAATCCACCTAGCCTGCACATCTCTGGACTGTGGGAGGAAACCGGAGCACTCGGAGGAAACCCACGCAGACACGGGGAGAATGTGCAAACTCCACACAGGCAGTCGCCCGAGGCTGGGATTGAACCCGGAGCTGTGAGGCTGCAGTGCTAACCCCTGAGCCACTGTGACACCCAGATAGGGGAGACAGGTGGTGCTCCGGCTGAACTCTCCGGCAGAGAGTCTACCCACCACGGGCCGAGTCTGGAATGTTTGATTCTGGAGGAAAACACGTTCTGGCACTCACGCACCCTCCTCGGGTCAGCCGGCTCAGAGTAAGCCGAAAGGGCAGTGCGCAGGCCCGGTCTGCGCAGAACCAGCCCCTGACAACCTCCTCCTCTGCAAGTCGCACAAGACAGGCTCCACACAGACAGGGAATACAGTTGGGCCTGACAAGGGGCAGTCCTGACACACTGCTCCCCCCGACACTCCGTGGTGACATACAAAAGTTGGATCCTGGCAATGGACTGTGCCCCAAACCCAAATGCCTGCAGACTCCCGAGCAGATATTCCTGACCGACCCTGACCAAGGGTTGAGGAAAGTGCACAACAGGGCAGTCCTCTGGTAGAAACGGATCAGGTCCTGGACCAGCTGGAAGTTGTCTTCCAGCCCGGGGCCACGATGGCTAATGGCATCAGGCCAGCAATTGGAGGCAGTGGAGGAATTTAAAATTCCATTGATAAAATGGAAACTAATAGTTCGCTTTTCCCACAATAGTGTTGGCTTGTAAATATTTAATTGGCTTCATGAGTGATTACTGGTGGTAGTTAATAGATTTAAAAATCAAAATAAACCAGCATCGTGATTTTAATGCTGGGAAAGTCGATTGGCTGTACATGATAGCACTTCTGGGTATAAAAAGAAAAACAAAATGGAAGCTAGTCAACAACGGGATTATCATAAAACCCAATTCTGGCTGGCTAATGTCCTTAGGGAAAAAGAACCTGCCATCCTTATCAGGCATAGAGATAGCAGGAACTGCAGATGCTGGAGAATCTGAGATAACAAGGTGTAGAGCTGGATGAACACAGCAGGACAAGCAGCATCTCAGGAGCAGGAAAGCTGACGCTTCAGGCCTAGACCCTTCATCAGAAAATGAGGAAGGGTCTAGGCCCAAAACATCAGGCTTCCTCCTCCTCTGACGCTGCTCGGCCCGCTGTGTTCATCCAGTTCTACACCTTGCTATCCTTATCAGGTCTGGGCTACACGTGACTCCTGACTCACAGGGTTGACTCATAACTGCCTTCTGAACTGGCCCAAACAAGCCACTCAGATCACAGGAAATTGAACGGGCAATAAATACTGGCCTTGCCAGCAACATCATCTCTTAAAACAGAATGCAATTCACCAGAGCATGGATGTTAAGCAGATCCAACATGGCTCTGGAATAGGCTGGCACTCTGTGGTCCCTATCAACAGGGGTAATGCAGATTCTGTCCTGTTGTCTCTATCAGAGGGAGCCATAATGTGGAGGGGCCGGTGTGGGCCTGGGGTGGACAAGGTCAGAAATCACACGACACCAGGGTGTGGTCCAACAGGTTTATTTGAAAACACAGGCTTTCGGAGCTTCACTCCTTCTTCAGGTGTTAGTGAGAGAGGTCAGTCCACTGCGAGAGGAGGTCGTCAAGATACAAAAGGACGTCATTTTTCGGACTGAATGGAGAAGGAACTTCTTCACTCAGAGGGTTGTTAATCTATGGAATTCCTTGCCCAGTGAAGTAGTTGACGCTATTTCAGCCAACGTTTTTAAAGGTAAGGTAGATTTGTTTTTGAACAATAAAGGAATTAAGGGATACTGTGAGAATGCAGGTCAGTGGATCGGAGTCCACAAAAAGATCAGCCATGATCTTATTGAGTAGCAGAGCGGGCTCGAAGGGCCAAACGGCCTACTCCTGCTCCTAGTTCTTGTGTTCTTATATTCTTTCATAGGCTGGTGTTGCTGGCTGGGTCTACCCCTAATAACCCAGAGGACTGTCAAAAGTCAAGCACATTGCTGTGGGTCTAGAGTCACATGGCCAGACCAGATAAGGAAGGTAGTTTCCTTCCCTAAAGGCTTAGAAGGGGTGGACGCTGGGAAGTTGTTTCCGTTAGGCGGGGAGACTACGACCCATGGGCACAGCCTTAGAATTAGAGGGGGTAAATTTAAAACGGAAATGAGACGACATTTCTTCAGCCAGAGTGTGGGCGGCCTGTGGAATTCATTGCCATGTACTGCAGTGGAGGCCGGCACATTAGATGCCTTCAAGGCAGAGATCGACAAATTCTTGATCTCACAAGGAATCAAGGGCTACGGGGAGAGTGCAGGGAAGTGGAGTTGAAATGCCCATCAGGCATGATTTAAATGGTGGCGTGGACTTGATGGGCCAAATGGCCTTACTTCCACTCCTGTGTCTTATGGACATTACTGAACCAAAAGTTGCTGGAAAAGCTCAGCAAGTCTGGCAGTATCTGTGAAGAAAAGATTCAGAGGTAACGTTTCGGATCTGGTGAACCTTCCTCAGAAGAGGAGGATCGCTGCACCCGAAATGTTAACTCTGATTTTTATTTTTCACAGATGCTGCCAGACCTGCTGGGCTTCCAACAACTTCTGTTTTCATTCCTGATTTACAGCATCCGCAGTTCTTATTATTGAAACAGATGGGTTTTCCCCGACAATCGGTAATGGATTCAATGCTTTTCTCCCCAGATTTCTTCCATGGCTGGATTTGAACCCAGGTCCTCGGAACATTACATGGATTTCTGGATGAGCAGTCCAGTGCTAATACCACTAGGCCATCGCCTCCCCATTTGGAGAACATGATTAGATCAGAAGCAAACAAAGAGAACTCCTTGTTATTTTTGTCTGTGTTCGGAAGCCATTCTGTGTTTTTATCACCACCAATTAACACTGATTACCTTCTGTGTTCAACAAACATTCAGTAAGCTCCTTAGCTGACATCAAATCTGTCCCTTTAATCCCTCCCGATGTCTTCCCTTAGTATTTAAAAGTGCAACTAAATGCCAGCCTTCACAAATAACGAGGAGACATATCCCAGTGTGTAGTGGAAAGGTGAGGCACCAGGTTGAACCCCTGTACCAGCAGCTGGAATGTGTACTTTTCCCTGGGCACAGCCCTGATGGATCCCTGTGACGAGATTCCAGGAACTCCCAATCCGAGCTCACCACAAACCCCTGCCCCATTCCCACTTCATGATAATTGGGACTGATTTAGACAGGAGGATAGTCTCGATGATGGGCATACAGATGTTGATGTAAAATGAAGTTCTAATCACAAGGAATCGATATCACAGCAACCAGGTTCCATATCCAACACCAGGCTCTACCTGTCCTGGGATAGTGTAGAGGGAGCTTTACTCTGTATCTAACCCCGTGCTGTCCCTGTCCCTGGGAGGGTTTGATGGGGGTGAGGGACAATGTAGAGGGAACTTTACTCTGTATCTAACCCTGTGCTGTCTCCGTTCTGGGAGAGTTTGATGGGGTCCCCAATTTTATTAAGCAATCCCCAGCAACTTCCTTTGTTCAGACAGCACACCCAGCTCTGTACATTACCGTACCAAGGAGAGCCTGGAAGAGGTCACTGTGAAAGATGGCAAGGAGTTGCTGGGTCCTAGCCTTGAAACGATCGTCTTGAGCTGGATCCAGTTTAGGCTGATGCTCCTCCATCAGCTGTAGATTTCTGCAAGTATCTGGATAGACAAAACATGACCGGAACATCAGCCTGGTGGAACCAACACACACGCACACACAGACATGCGCCCCCCACCCCCAAAATAAATCTCTGACTGTCGCAGATCATCATCTGACCCGATACTCAGGATCCCAAGTGGTCTTGGGAAGATGGCTAAGGCAATTGCTACAACTGGTGAGCTCCTCATCTCTGGTGAGAAAGGGAGAGGGATATTGGGGCAGAGACAGAGATTCCAAGGAAGTATTAGTTTGCATTTAAGCAGACTTCAGGATGTGTCAGAAAAGACGTCAACTTAAGCAGTGTTATGGAAGTGTATTCACTGTTGCAATGTTTTTGACAGTGACTGGTTCGTGCACAGATGCACTGGCTGGGAGAGCAGTGGACGCAGTTTAAATTGAGGCTTTCAAAATGGAATTAGGCTGTAACTTGTAAAGGAAGAATGTGCACAGTTACAGAAAGAAGCTTGGAGAATGGCAATAAGCAAATCGCTCCTCAGAAGGTCCAGTGCTTAGACGATGGGGATGTGTAGCCTCCTCCTCAGCCATAGCATAGACACAATTCAACACAGCAAAACTTGACATGCCTCACCACTAGCGAGTTTTGAGAAGATTTGTAGCTCAGGTTGAGGTTCTGGATGTGAGTTTGCTCGCTGAGCTGGAAGGTTAGTTTTCAGACGTTTCGTCACCATTCTAGGTAACATCATCAGTGAGCCTCCGACGAAGCGCTGGTGTTATGTCCCGCTTTCTATTTATCTGGTTAGGTTACCTAAAACAAAACTTGGCATGCCTCACCACCTCGCTGTCTCTGTAACTTCCTCCAGTCAGAGCCAGACAGCATGAAAACAGAAACTTCAGTCCAACCAGTCCATGTTGGACATAATTCCAAACTAAACTCGCCCCACCTGTCCATATATCCCACCCAAACTTTCCTATCTACGTACTTATTGAAGTCTTCAACATCTCTGCACTCCTCCAACTCCAAGCTCTTCTGCCTCCCCGATTCCCATTGTTCCACATTGGCAGTCGTGCCTTCAGGTGCCCAGGGAGCCCCACACTCTGGAATTCTCTCCGTAAGTCCCTCCCCCTTGCTAGGGGCTCCTGGAAATACAGCTGTTTAATCAAGCTTTGACGGTCACCCATCCCAAACATCTTTTGCAGCCAAGGGTCAAATTTTCCTCGATGATACTCCAGCCTATCAGCTGGGGACACAGCTGCAGCAATAATAATGCCGTGCAAACGCAAACTGCGATACAACAAGCAAAGGCAATTAGCAGAGACAAAAACCTTAAACTTTTCTAAAGAGGTGGGGCAGACTAGGGGTCGGAATGCTGAAGAGGCACTGGAAGAACACAAATCTATTAATAATACAGTAGCCAAGTTTAAAAAAACATAAAATATTTACACCAACAGTGAAAACAAATGCAACATAGCACTGGGAGAAAGTTGGGAAAATGTAATTGGTTAGGGAGTTAACTTGACATTTATGAAAACAAAACACAGAAAAATGCAATATAGGAAAAGTGCTAATGGGTTGCATTTATTATTTTGCTGCTGTGTTACCTTGTTTGCAGATTACCAAATGCCCAGAAAACGTTTTTCTCCCCCTCTCTTAATCCTCAGTCAAACCCATTAGTAACCAAGGATTAGAGTGGATTGCGATTAGTCCAATTGAACAGGTGGGCCCCTCGACTGGCATGCTGGGACTTGTAGTTTTCTACAAAGCACCAAAACTTTCGAACTTCAGTTTAAAAGTTGTCCTTCTCTCCATTTTGTCAACTCCAGGCCATTCTGCTACTCCTTTGCACGGCAATCAATGATCTCCACCTAACGGGGGATGTAACAAAACAACTGATGTTCCCTGTTGCTCGAATTAAAGAGGCCATCAAGCCTACAACTCCCAGAATCAACTTTGGATTAAAGAGCCAGGATAGTCCAAGGAGGAAACAAAATGACTGCAGATGCTGGAGTCCAAGGTAGATGAACAGGAGGCTGGAAGAATACAGCAAGCCAGGCAGCATCTGCAGGAAAGGAGCAGTCAACGTTTCAGGTATGACCCTTCTTCAGTTCCACCAGATACTGCCTGGCTTGCTATGTTCTTCCAGCCTCCTGTTCATTGGAACTGAAGAAGGGCCATACCTGAAACGTTGACTGCTCCTTTCCTGCAGATGCTGCCTGGCTTGCTGTATTCTTCCAGCCTGCTGTTGCCTACCTTAGTCCAGGGAGAAACCTGTGAAAACACCCTGTCCCTCAAGTGTCTCAGACTAGCTCCTAAAATAATTTTAACTTTTTATTTGTTGCTGTTCCCTGGCAATGGAGTGAATACCTTTGCAAAGCTACAACAGCAGCAGCTTGCAATTATATAGCAGCATTTAGGAAAATAAACATTTGTATTTGCATGGTACATCTGCAGTGGTTTGCTACCAATGACGTGCTCCAAACAGTCTGTTACAATGTCAGAAAAGCGTTCCCTCAAATTTATGACATGTCCACTACGCTCTCGGGTAATTAATTCCACAGATACATGATTCTTTGAGAGAAGTAATTCCTTCTCACCTCTGTTTAAATCTACTGCTTGTTGTCTCAAAATTATGTCCTCGTGTTCTTGGACGCCCCATCTTATATGTCTCAATTAGATCTCCTCTCATTCCTCCAAACCCCAGACAGTAAAGGCCTAAACTGCTTAATCTTTCTTAATCAGACAAGCCTTCCTGAACACCTTCTGGAAACCCAAATATATTACATGGGGAGAAAGCATCTCCCTGAATAAAAAGCATTAAGGACAAAACGGTACAGATTTAAGGTAATTATTAAAAGAAGCAGAAGTGATTTTTATAAAAATGATATGAAGGGTTTATTTTTTAAGACAGAAGGTGGTTTGTGTGTGGAATGAAGTTGCTGAGGAAATAGTGGAAGTATTTATAATTACAACATTTAAATAACATTTACAGAAGCACATGACTCAGAAAGGTCAGGAGGTACATTGGCCAGGAGCAGGTAGGTAGAACTAGTTCAGTCTGGGATTAAGTTCGGCATGGACTGGTTACACTGAAGGTCTGTTTCCAATTTGTGTGACTCAATGAGAAGAAAGATGTTTTGCTGCAATAAATGGTTAGTTTCTGGAAATGAACTGTCTGAGCGTGTGGTGGAGACATGTTCAATTGAGGCTTTCAAGAGAGAATTGGATGGCGATTTGAAAAAAAGTGAACGTGCAGGGGGCAAAGGGGTGGTTCTATGAAAAGCTCGTTTGCAGAGGTAGTGCAGTCACACCCGTCTGAATGGCCTTTCCTCACAGTTCTGTGAGGATGTGATCACGAAGGTGTGGAGTGGGGTCATTCAGCAGTAAGTAAGATGCGACAAGGACAATGTCACATGTGCTGAAAGTGGACGGTCTTTATGATAACATGGATACGAAATTTGAAATTCATCCGCTGACACCAAAGATGCAAACAGTCCGGTCCAAAGCAGAACAATTTCAGGAAGAGGGACACAGCCAGTAGCTGGGGAACAAAGTTTGTGCAGGCACTAAGGAAAATTGCCTTGGTTTTGATTGTAAGCAGTTGCAGCAAATTTCTGCTAATCCAATACTGATATCCGTCAAGCAATCTGGCAGTGTAAACAAAGCAGAGAGTGTGAGAGGTGGTGGTCAGGTACTGTTAACAGAAAATTGGAAGACGGAAAGCGTTTTTGGGCAATGTCACAAGAATTAGATCAAAGTTCCTACAAAATTGAAGGCTCTAATGTTAGCTATAAGGAAAGGCAGACTTACATTTTAATTGCACCTTACACAGCCTAACGATACCCTGAAGTGCTTAACAAACAAGAAAATCACTTTGAACTCTCGGGTCTGTTACACTGCGCCCGATAATTATAACAGCAATGAAATCATTGGCCAAATTGTTTGCTTTTATAATGTCAGTTAAGGGACAATCAAGTCTCCAGGCACACCACGTTCATCTTTGCAATCGAACATAATACAATAAGAACATGAAAAATAGCAGCAAGAGCAGGCCATCAGATCCTTGCAGCCTGCTCCACCATTCAATAGGATCACGGCCTCAGTTCCACTTACCCACCCTCGCAGCATAACCCTTAATTCCTTTACTCTTCAATAAATTATCTCTTATCTTAGCTTTTAAAACCATTCAGTGAGGAAGCCTCAACTGCTTCACCGGGCAGGGGGTTCAACAGATTCACAATCCTCTGGGTGAAGAAGTTCCTCCTCAACTCAGTCCTAAATCTGCTTCCCCCATTATTTTGAGACTCTGCGCCGCGCACCCCCCCCCCCCCCCCCCCCCCCACCCGCCTGGTCTAGTTTCACCCACTAATGTAAACAATCTCACTGCTTCTATCCTATCTATTCCCTTCATAATTTTAGATGTTTCTGTAAGATGCCCCCCCTTATTATTCTAAATTCCAATGAATGTAATCCCAGTCTATTCAGGTTCTCCTTGTAAACCAACCTTCTTAACGCCCTCCAATACCAGTATATCCTTTCTCAAGTAAGGAAACCAAAAAATGCATCCCTTCCCCTCCCCCATTTCTGAAGAAGGGTCCAAACCGGAAACGTCAGCTGACTTGCTCCTCTGATGCAGTTGGCCCGCTGTGTTCATCCAGCTCCACACCTTGTTCACACAGTCCTCTGGGTGTGGCCTCACCAGCGCCCTATACAGCTACAGCATAACCTGCCTGTTTTTAAACTCCATCCCTCTCGCAATGAAGGACAATATTCCATTTGCTGCCTTAATTACCTGCTGCAGCTGCAAACCAACGTTTTGTGATTCATGCACAAGGACACCCAGGTCCATCTGCACTGCAGCGCGCTGCAATTTTTTTTACCATTTAAGTAATAGTGCTCTTTACCATTATTCCTACCAAAATGCATGACTTCACATTTATCAACACTGAATTCCAATGAGATCCATGGGAACATTCAAATTAGGAGAAGTAGGCCATTTGGCCCTTCAGGCCTACTGACCCCATTCAATAAGATGACAGCTAATCTATTTGTGATTTGAATTCCACATTCCTGTTCATCCCCAAAAACCCCTGATTCACCTGCCGAAAGAGAACTTATCCATGCCTGCCTTAGAAATATTCAATGATCCCCACCTCTGAGGTAGAGAGATCCAAAATTGTACGACAAGGTGGCTCAGTGGCTGGCACTGCTGCCACAAAGTGCCAGGGACCTGGGATCAGTTCCAGCCTCAGGTGACTGACTGCGTGGAGCTTGCACATTCTCCCTGCGTCTGCGTGGGTTTCCTCCGGGTGCTCTGGTTTCCTCCCACAGTATAACGATGCCCAGGTTGCAGTAGATAGGCCATGCTAAATTGCCCATAGTGTCCAGGGATGTGCAGGCTGGGTGAATTAGCCATGATAAATGCAGGGATAGGGATATGGGAAGGTCTTAGTGGAACGGTGTTCAGACAGTCAGTGCAGACTTCATGGGCTGAATGGCCTGCTTCTACACCATCGGGATTCTAAAGAAAAAGAACTTCAGTTGTAAAAGGTTGGCCTGTAATTTTAAAATCCTGTTGCCGAGTCATGGACTCTCCAACAAGAGGAAGCATCCTTTCCACCTCCACCCCGTCAGGACCATTCAGGATCTTATCAACTTCAATCAAATCTTACCATGTACTTCTGACCTTGAGAGACACCAGTTTTTGCAAACGATACTCATGAGACAAACCACCCATTCTACTTATCAAGCTGGTAAACCTCCTTTGAACTGCTTCCAACACATCTACAAACTTACTCCAATGAGGAAACTAAAACTAGACAGTATTCATGCTGCAGCCTGACAAAGCCCTGTATAACTGAAGCATAAACTTCTGACTTTAAATTTTAAGTCCTCTTATAATAAAGAATGGAACCCCATTAGCCTTCCTGATTACATATTGTACCTGCACACTAACGTTTGAGTCATGCACTCAATTCTGCAGATGTCCTACATTTAAATAACATGCCGTGTTTTAAAAAAAACCCTTCCTGGCAAATAAACTACTTCACATTTTCCCACATTATATCCTATCTGGCAGATTTTATTTTCCTTAATCACTCTATCTATAATCCATGTGTGGCACTCCCTCAGCACTGACCCTCTGACAGCACCCGCTCCCTCAGCACTGACCCTCTGACAGAGCCCGCTCCCTCAGCACTGACCCTCCCACGGTGCCCACTCCCTCAGCACTGAACCTCCGACAGTGCGGCACTGCCTCAGCACTGACCCTCCGACAGTGCCCGCTCCCTCAGCACTGACCCTCCGACAGTGCCCGCTCCCTCAGCACTGACCCTTCGACAGTGCCCGCTCCCTCAGCACTGACCCTCCGACAGAGCCCGCTCCCTCAGCACTGACCCTCCCACGGTGCCCACTCCCTCAGCACTGACCCTCCGACAGTGCGGCACTGCCTCAGCACTGACCCTCCGACAGTGCCCGCTCCCTCAGCACTGACCCTCCGACAGTGCCCGCTCCCTCAGCACTGACCCACTGACAGTGCCCGCTCCCTCAGCACTGACCCTCCGACAGTGCGGCACTGCCTCAGCACTGACCCTCCGACAGTGCCCACTCCCTCAGGACTGACCCTCCGACAGTGCCCGCTCCCTCAGCACTGACCCTCCTACAGTGCGGCACTGCCTCAGCACTGACCCTCCGACAGTGCGGCACCGCCTCAGCACTGACTCTCCGACAGTGCGGCACTGCCTCAGCACTGACCGTCCGACAGTGCGGCGCTCCCTCAGTGCTGACCCTCCAACAGTGCCCACTCCCTCAGCACTGACCCTCCCACAGTGCCCACTCCCTCAGCACTGACCCTCCGACAGTGCGGCACCGCCTCAGCACTGACTCTCCGACAGTGCGGCACTCCCTCAGCACTGACCCTCCGACAGTGCGGCGCTCCCTCAGCGCTGTCCCTCCAACAGTGCGGCACTCCCTCAGCACTGACCCTCCCACAGTGCCCACTCCCTCAGCACTGACCCTCCGACAGTGCGGCGCTCCCTCAGCACTGACCCTCCGACAGTGCAGCACTGCCTCATCACTGACCCTCCAACAGTGCCCGCTCCCTCAGCACTGACCCTCCGACAGTGCAGCACTGCCTCATCACTGACCCTCCGACAGTGCCCGCTCCCTCAGCGCTGACCCTCCCACAGTGCCCACTCCCTCAGCACTGACCCTCCGACAGTGCCCGCTCCCTCAGCACTGACCCTCCGACAGTGCAGCACTGCCTCATCACTGACCCTCCGACAGTGCGGCACTGCCTCAGCACTGACCCTCTTAGCAGGTCAAGGTGGGATGTGACTCCACATTCCCAAAGCTCATTGGAGATGGGGGGGAGGGGGAGTGAGGACTGTGTAAGGGAGAGGGGGAGTGAGGAGTGGGAGGGGGTAAGTGGAGGGGAAGTGAAAAGTATGTGAGGGGAGGGGGAAGAGTGTAAGGGGATAGTTGAGTGAGGGATGGGTGAGGGGGAGAATTGGGTGGACGGGGAGAATTGGGTGGACGGGGAGAGTGGAGGAGAATAGGATGGGGTGAGGGAGGGGGAGGTGAATGGTGAGGTGGGCAAGAGTGAGGAATGTGTGAGGAGTGAGGTGGGGGAGGGGGAGTGAGCTGAATGGAGAACAATGAGGGGTGTGTTGGAGAAGTGAGGAACGAGTGAGGAGGTACAGTGGAGTCCAGGGGGAGGGGGTGCTGGGGGGACGGGGGAGTGTGGGGGGAGTGTGGGGGGAGTGAGAGGGGAGGATGGGGAGTTGGGGTGAGGTGGGGGAGAATGAGGAATCTGTGAGGGGTGAGGTTAGGGAGTGGAGGTGAGGTGGGGGAGAATGAGGAATGTGTGAGGGGTGAGGTTAGGGAGTGAGGGGTGAGGTGGGAGAGAATGAGGAATGTGTGAGGGGTGAGGTGAGGGAGTGAGGGGTAAGGTGGGGAGAATGAGGAATGTGTGAAGGGTGAGGTGTGGGGTGGGGAATGGTGGGGGTGAGGTTGGGGGGTGAGGAGGGGCTGGTGAGGGATGGGGAGGTGATGAGGGGTGAGGCGTGAAGAGGGGGTGGGGCATGAGGAGGGGGTGGTGAGGGGTAGGAGGGGGTGGTGAGGAGTGAGGAGGGGGGTGGGGGTGAGGAGGGGTGGTGAGGGGTGGGGGTGAGGAGGGGGTGGTGAGGGGTGGGGGTGAGGAGGGGTTGGTGAGGGGTTGAGGAGGGGGTGCTGGGGTTGGGGGGTGAGGAGGGGGTGGTGAGGGGTGAGGTGGGGTTGGTGAGGGGTGAGAAGGGGGGTGGGGGTGAGGAGTGGTGGTGAGGGGTGGGGGTGAGGATGGGGTGGTGAGGGGTGAGGTGGGGTTGGTGAGGGGTGAGGTGGGGGGTGGGGGTGAGGAGGGGGTGGGGGAGGGGGTGGGGGTGAGGATGGGGTGGTGAGGGGTGGGGGTGAGGAGGGGCTGGTGAGGGGGGAAGAGGGTGTGAGGAGGGGCTGGTGAGGGGGTGGTGGATGGCGGGTGTGGGGGTGAGGAGGGGGTAAGGTGTGAGGAGGGGTGGGGGCGTGAGGAGGGGATGGTGACGGGGTGAGGGGTTAGGAGGGGGTGAGGAGGGGTGGGGAATAGGGAGGGGGTGGTGAGGGGTGGGGTTGAGGAGTGAGGAGGGGGTAGTGAGGTGTGGGGAGTGAGGAGGGGGTGAGGAGGGGCTGGTGAGGGGCTGGGGGGTGTGAGGGTGAGGAGGGGGGAGGGGGTATGAGGGTGAGGAGAGGTGGGTGTGAGGAGGGGCTGGTGTGGGGGTGGGGGGTGTGAGGGTGAGGAGGGGGGAGGGGGTGTGAGGGTGAGGAGAGGTGGGTGTGAGGAGGGGCTGGTGTGGGGGTGGGGGGTGTGAGGGTGAGGAGGGGGGAGGGGGTGTGAGGGTGAGGAGAGGTGGGTGTGAGGAGGGGCTGGTGTGGGGGTGGGGGGTGTGAGGGTGAGGAGGGGGGAGGGGGTGTGAGGGTGAGGAGAGGTGGGTGTGAGGAGGGGCTGGTGTGGGGGTGGGGGTGTGAGGGGGAGGAGGGGGGAGGGGGTGTGAGGGGGAGGAGGGGGGAGGGGGTGTGGGGGGGAGGGGGGTGTGAGGGGGAGGAGGTGTGAGGGGGAGGAGGGGTGGGTGTGAGGAGGGTTTGGTGTGGGGGTGAGGAGGGGGGAGGGGGGTGAGGAGGGGGGAGGGGGTGTGAGGGTGAGGAGGGGGGAGAGGGTGAGGAGGGGTGGGTGTGAGGAGGGGCTGGTGTGGGGGTGAGGAGGGGGGAGGGGGTGTGAGGGTGGGGAGGGGTGGGTGTGGGGGGCGTTGGGGGGTGGGGCAGGTTGCGAGAGGAATGGAGAACAGTGACGGGGTGCGTGGCCGAAAACTGACTACAATTCCCATGATGCCACATGTCGTACACGGTGACGCGAGACCGCAGTGGCGTCATCACCCCGCCCCGCCCCTATCCCGGTACGCGATGACGCAGGCAGACCGTTGGGGGCCGGTGTAGGTGGAAGCGATGGCGCTGAGATTGTTGTTGCTGCCCGGGAGGAGGTTTCCGCTCGGGTAAGGGACAAGTACGCACTCACTCACACCGCCATCAGCATGGACCGGTATCTGTAGCTGACAGGGCCTGGGTTGGGGGCTGTTTGTGTGGCGGGGAACCCACTGGAGACGAGTGCGGGGGAACGGGCCCCGAGTGACCGTCGGTCAGGGGTCAGGGGTCAGGGGTCAGGAGTTGGGGATGGTCAGGGGGCTATGTAAAGGAAGATGGATTAGAATTAGAGTTTGGGCATTCTTACTCCTCGCTTGGGGAGAATCATAGAATCCGTACACGGTGGAAGCAGGCCATTCAGGCCGTCAAGCCCAGAGTAACCCTCTGAAGATCATCCTACCCAAACATGCTGTGATTTACCTGTCTCTTAGTTCCAGATTGACACCAGGCTTTTGGATTTATAAATTTTTTTTATTACAAATTGTTAGACTATCGATTAAATTGTTGTGAACTGTTGGCAGTTGGCTTTACTGATTGAAAGCCTAGTCTTAAATTCCTCCCAACACGTACATGCCCACCCAGACTCAGGTGAAAAATGGGTGTTATGAATGGGGGGAAAGTTGGGAAAGGAGTTCAGTGATCTTTGCTCACGGGATATGCTGAAATAATTCTTGTGCTGATCAAAATGCTGTTCCTCCATCTTCCTTTAGTTGCTACCACTGGTTTGTGAGTGATTGGTTCATTTATTAAAGCTTCTGACATACTAATATAAAGTCACAGGTCTCAGTAAATATTGGAGGTAAAATAAACTTGTTTTCTTCATGCTTAAAGTAGCTTTTACTGCAGAGAACAGAGGGAGCTGCTGAGCTAGTGGAGATCTGAAGGCATCCCCTGTCTGTTTTTATCAATAATTGGTTGCTTATCCGCAGACTAATAAACTTGTTGACAACCAAATCTCCATCTGTACCTAACCCCTGGTCTCTAGTTCACCTGCAAACCATACTTCAACCAGTGCTGGAACCAGCAGCTCTGCAAACATTGTTCATAATGAGTGACTGATTACTTCCCATCAAAACATGCAGCAGAATCCTCCAACAGTAATTCTTGGCTTTAAAACAGATGTTTACTTGTTTCAGTCCACAATTTAAAATACAGAAAAGTAAAAAGACAATATTTACAATGTATGTGCAATATAAGGGATTCAGAGAAAGTTTAAGGGTTCAGAGGAGGTTTACCAGGATGCTGCCTGGACTGGAGGGCTTATCTTATGAAGAGAGGTTGACTGAGCTCGGTCTCTTTTCATTGGAGAAAAGGAGGAGGAGAGGGGACCTAATTGAGGTATACCAGATAATGAGAGGCATAGATAGAGTTGATAGCCAGAGACTATTTCCCAGGGCAGAAATGGCTAGCATGAGGGGTCATAGTTTTAAGATGGTTGGTGGAAAGTATAGAGGGGATGTCAGAGGCAGGTTCTTTACGCAGAGAGTTGTGAGAGCATGGAATGCGTTGCCAGCAGCAGTTGTGGAAGCAAGGTCATTGGGGTCATTTAAGAGACTGCTGGACATGTATATGGTCACAGAAATTTGTGGGTGCATACATGAGGATCAATGGTCGGCACAACATTGTGGGCTGAAGGGCCTGTTCTGTGCTGTACTGTTCTATGTTCTATGATACCTGGAATGGGTGTGTTGTCTGAGAAAATTTTAAACAGGCCAGGCTTGTATCCACTGGGTTTAGAAGAGTAAGAGGCAACTTGATTGAAAAACAAAATCTTGGACAGGATGGATGTGAAGAAGATGTTTCCACTTGTGGGAGAATTTAGAGCTAGGTCACAGTTTAAAAATGAGGTGTGGCTCATTTAACAGGGCCTTGAGTCTTTGGAACCCTATTCCAGGAAAGAAAGTGGAAGCAAAAGTCCTTGCATGTTTTTAAGGTGGGAATGGGTAGATTCTTGATAAGCATAAGAATCATAGAATAGAATCCCTACAGTGTGGAAGTACGCCATTAGGTCCATTGAATTCACACCGACCCTCTGAAGAACATCCAACCCAGCACCGTCTACCCTACCCCTGTAACCTTACATTTCTCATGGCTAATCCACCTAGCCTGTATATCTTTGGAATGTCTGAGGCAATTATGGGGGTAGCAATGGCCTAGTGGTATTATTCCTGGACTGTTAATCCAGAGACACAAGTAGTGTTCTGGGGACCTGAGTTCAAATCCTGCCTCGGCAGATGGTGGAATTTGAATTCAATAAAAATCTGGAATTAAGAGTTTAATGATGACCATGAATCCATTGTTGATTGTCAGAAAAAAATCCTGTCTGATTCATTAATATTTTAAGGAACTGCCATCCTTACCTGATCTGGCCTACATGTAACTCCAGACCCACAGCAATACGGTTGATTCGTAACTGCCCTCTGGGCAATTAAGGATGGGCAATAAATGCTGGCCTAGCCAGTGACGCCCTTATCCCATGAATGAATAATAAAAACAAAATCCCTGGATGCTATACGCAATTTAGCACGGCCATCCACCTCACCTGCATATCTTTGGAATGTGCGACAAAACTGGATCAGCCAGAGAAAACCTGTGCAGACACGGGGAGAATATGCAAACTCCACACACAGTTCCTGAGGCTGCATTTGAACCCAGGCTCCTGGTGCTTTGAGACCACCGTGCTAACCACTAAGCTGTTATGCTGCCCCAGAGTGTTGACGTAGATGGGCGGGAAATGTGGACTAACTAGATCAGACATGATGTTGAATGTGAAGCAGGTCCAAGGACCCATTTGCATTTGGAGATTCCTATATACTCCAGCAGTTGTTTTAAAACTGCAATATAAACCCTCAGTCTTTTTACATTCTCACATTGTTGAATGTATGCCATCTCATGGCAACTTATTGTGGATCTAACACTCAAAGAATATTGATGCTGGATCCCTTTTCACAATTTCTTTCAATATTGTCTCTCAGAAAAAAATAATTGTACCTAGCTCCTCACCAAAAGTGAGGTTTTGCTGCCAAAGTACTTTTTATTATTCTGATCTCTTTAGCTCCACAAGCAAAAGAGCACTATTTTACCTCCCTTTCCCACAAGAGAAAACGATAAACCTTCCTGCACTTGCGAACCCATAACAGATTTACAACCACGTTCCTGTTATCGTCTAAATGATGGAAATTTCAAAATGTTGTATTTGAATCAGCCTTGTTTATGAACTGATGGTTCTCTAGAACTTAGAATGTAATGTATAGCAGCTGAGAATTGAGAATGTCAAAGAATCTTGTTCTGGAACGAAATTGGTCAGGAAACATATCAACTCCCTGGTGAGAAAGTTGCCAGTGTTTCCTTGCCTATAGATGAGGAAGCCAGGCAGAGATTTTTGCTTGTAGTTTCTGTCACAGTAACCAGCAGTTCCTACTGACTCACCTTGACCTAACACAAGTTGCCTGACTCACTCTTCAGTGTAAGCTCAGTGTCACGAGTTCCAATATGACTTGAAGTTTATTAGGGCTGGGGAGGTGATCAGTTGTACTGAATTAATTTGACTTTTCAAATATTAAAGAAGTTGGATGTTTTAATTAGACACATGACGCCTTCCTCAAGTCAGATAGTGAAGTGGAAATATTGATTCCAAAGCGAGTGGTAGCACGCTTCCTGATGTCACCCTGAGAGGCTAGGAATCCTGAAGCAAGTAACTCACCTCCTGAACTCCCCACAGGCTCTTCACCATCTACAAGGACCAGTTATTAGTATCATAGCATACACTACAATTGCCTTTGAGTACAGCTCCAACACACTCAAGAAGCTCAGCACGATCCAGGACAAAGCAGCCCACTTGACTGGCATCATATCCACTCCCTCCACCACCGATGGTCACTGGCAGTAGTTCCAACCATCTACAACAATTGACTGAGACTCCTTCAACAGCACCTTCCAAACCCATGGCCACTAACATCTAAAAGGACAAAGACAGCGATTTTGTCAGAACACCACCAATTGCAAAGTTCCCCCCTGAGCTACGGACCCTCCTGATTTGGAAATAGATATCTGGTCCTTCAGTGTCAGAATCATACAGCATGGAAACAGGCCCTTCATTCCAACGCATCCACACCAACTAGACATCCCAATCTGACTTCGTCCCATTTACCAGCATTAGGCCCATATCTGTCTAAGCCCTTCCTATCCATTTTCCCCATCCAGATGCCTTGTAAATGTTGTAATTATACCAGCCTCCTCCACCTCCTCTGGCAGCTCATTCCATACACGCACCACCCTCTGTTTGGAAAAGGTTGTCCCTCAGGTCCTTTTTAAATCCTTGCCCTAAGGTTTTGGATTCACCCATCCTTGGAAAAAGACCTTGGCTTTTCACTCTATTCATGCCCCTCATGATTTTAGAAACCTCTTTAAGGCCACCCGTCAGTTTCTATTGCTCCAGGGGAAGTAGCCTCAGCCCATTCAGCCTCCCCCTATAGCTCAAACCCTCCAACCTGGCACCTGGTAACAGGGAGACCAGAATTGAATGCAGTATTCCGAAAGTGGCTGCATCAATGTCCTGAAGATCCTGGAACTCCCCTCGCAGCGGCACTGTAGGTCTATGGCACACGACTGCAGCAGATCGAGGCAGCTGACCATCACTTTCTCAAGGTCAGTTAGAGCCTGGAAATAACTGCTGGCCTAGCTGGTGAAATCTATTCCTTGCGGAAAGAATATTAAAAAAAAGTTAAGGTTATGACTTTCTAAGTTAGATATTCCTCACCACAGGAAATAGGTTTTCTTGTCATCACTGTTAGTGATACTGTGTTCACCAGCTGTCTGTTTGTTCGTGCAACAGAGGTACAACACAGAGATAGTAGGAACTGCCGATGCTGGAGTCTGAGATAACAAGATGTGGAGCTGGACGAACACAGCAAGTCAGGCAGCATCAGAGGAGCAGGAAAGCTGATGTTTTGGGTCTGGACCCTTCTTCAGAAAATTACCCAGTTGTCTTAAATGGGTTAATACCCAGAGGGCAGGGAGTATCATACTCATGTTTCAAGCATTTACCTGATAATATTCCCAACGTTGGTACTGTGCAGTTACTGTTGTTTCAGTAAAGTGCAATACTAGTGTATTCCGATACTGGTGATATGATAATACATTCATTGAATAGTGTTGGGGTCTCCAGACGACATAACTTGACATGTGCTTGACCTGATCTGTTTACGTGTGTTTCAGAACCTGGCACTCTGCGACTTGTCCTCTTGTACTGCGCAGTGTACATCCCTATGCAACTGAGGCCACACAGGTAAGAGGCTACCTGTCGGTCTTTTAAATAAGAGACATCTCTTTGGTTCCAGTACAGGCAGAGCCGGCTTGTGGGTGCTTTAGACACAGGAACATGAGTCTGAGGTATCTTTTAAAAATCCAAGTTTCTGTATTGATGGTTTTAAAAGTAAACTTTGGTATAATCATACACTGAGCAATGGATGGGGACAGACTGCCGTTTAAAAGCATGTGCATTTATATATCACCATTAACATTGTGAAATGAACCAAGGCATTTCAGATGAGTGTAGAAGACCTTTGATAGTGAGCCATATTAGGGCTTATTAGGGACAGGAGACCAAAAAGCTCAGTCACAGGTTGGTAATACGACAGTGAGTTGTGAATCTGCAGCTATCACAGTGTGAAACTTACAATTGTTACAGGAGCTAATGTATGAGACATGGGTCAAGTAGCGAGTTTTGAGAAGATTTGTAGCTCAGGTTGAGGTTCTGGATGTGAGTTTGTTCGCTGAGCTGGAAGGTTAGTTTTCAGACGTTTCGTCACCATTCTAGGTAACATCATCAGTGAGCCTCTGACGAAGCGCTGGTGTTGTGTCCCGCTTTCTATTTATCTGGATAGGTTTCCTTGGGTTGGTGGTGTCATTTCCTGCATTGGTGATGTCACTTCCTGTTCTTTTTCTCGGGATGGTAGATTGATTTGGAGCCCATGTGTTTGTTGATGGAGTTCCGGTTGGAATGCCATGCTTCTAGGAATTCTCGTGCGTGTCTCTGTTTGGCTTGTCCGATGATGGATGTGTTGTCCCAATCAAAGTGGTGTCCTTCCTTATCTGTATGTAAGGGTACTAGTGATAGTGGGTCATGTCGTTTTGTGGCTAGTTGATGTTCATGTATCCTGGTGGCTAGCTTTCTGCCAGTTTGTCCAATGTAGTGTTTGTCACAGTTCTTGCAAGGTATTTTGTAGATGACGTTCGTTTTGCTTGTTGTCTGTATAGGGTCTTTTAAGTTCATTAGCTGCTGTTTTAGTGTGTTGGTGGGTTTGTGGGCTACCCTGATACCAAGAGGTCCGAGTAGTCTGGCAGTCATTTCGGAAATGTCTTTGATGTAGGGGAGAGTGGTTATGGTTTCTGAGCCCATTTTGTCTTTGTTTGGGTTTATTGCTGAGGAATCGGCGGACTGTGTTCATAGGATACCCGTTCTTTTTGAATACACTGTATATGTGATTTTCCTCTGCTCTGCATAGTTCCTGTGTGCTGCAGTGTGTGGTGGCTCGTTGGAATAATGTTCTAATGCAGCTTCGTTTGTGGGTGTTGGGTCAAGTAATATAGAAAGATTCATTTAACTTTATTTTAGGTTGTTGTAATTATGTATGTACATTTTAGTCATAGGCATTTGTGTGCCTTGTCTCAGGCCAAGCAGTTCAGATGTACTGTAGCACACTACCATTACTCAGCATGTCATGCTTCGAGGAGACAGAGCTCAGTAAAATGGAGGCTGAGAGCCCGACACCATTCAGTCACATGCCATGAAACAGTGATGACGTTATGACCTCATTCCTTAAAGGTGTTTTGAATATCTGCTGTAAAACAGAATACAGCTGGTTTCAGGCAGCACCTTTGTAGAAGGAGAAAACGCAGTGGGATTGAGGGAGGGAGTTCTCCATCTTAGGGCTTGGGCAGCTAAAGGCACAGGAACCAATGCTAGAACAGTTAAAACCAAGAACTGTACAGAATGCAATAGATGGAGGGGTGCAGATAATTTTGGGATGTTGTAGGGATGGAGAGACTGGGATTGGAGGAAGGATTGCAGCAAAGCTGCTGCATTTTCCTGGAAGTAAGAAAGATCTTAGGATGCTTTGGTGACAAAGTTTTATAATAGTTTTTCTAGATAATAACTCTGGGGAAATATTGTTTTGTTAAAGATGCCATGTAAATGCATGCTACTATTTTCTCTGTAGGCCTTTAGTCTTTGAAAATAGTCATTTTAAATACATGCACTGTGTAAATAAAGGAGAGTGACCCTAACATTCTGCGTGTGGGTTGTGTCATGACTCCTACGTGGATTTGTCTGTGTGTTTTCTCTGGCTCTGTGTCTTGTTTCAGCTCCCAGTTCTGTAGGTTTTTGGGTGAGAGGTCATTATCATCTGCTTTTGGCATCATGTGGCATAAGATCATGCCACTGGAATTCAGGGGAAAGGTTACAGCAAACTGCAACGTCAGGGAAGCAGGGAGGGACTCGACAGGAGAGGAGAAAGAGAATTGAGAAAAAGGAGAGGTGGGAGCAGGAGAGGAGAAAGGGAGGGATGGGAGTAAAGGAAAAGGAAGGGATGCAACAAAGGTCCTGCATTTTCCTGGAAGTGAGAGCAAAAACCTGCAGGATGAATCAGCATTTTGTCCATCTGGACATGGAGATTTGAAGCAAGTGGTGGGTTACAGTATGAGGGCAGATTCTAAAATAAGCATGGTTGCCACCTCCACTCAAAATCGTTCCACATTCTACTGTCATTCATCCAAATGTTGTTTAAATCATGTCAATTCCCTCCTCCACTATCTGACCCTGCAGATCACTGGAAGTGCTCATCAGTCCCTGTGTGAAGCAGAGCTGTTTTGCACCTGAATTTGCTGGTTGATGGCTTCTGCCATTGAGTCTTTGTTGTAGATGTGTTATTTCTGTACCTGGTGTCAGCTGGGAATCAGCTGAGTCAAGAAGGTCCTGCATCTCACTTCAGAGGCAATGGCCTAGTGGTAGTTTTACTGGACTGTTAATCCCGAGACCCAGGTAATGTTCTGGGGACC
Organism: Stegostoma tigrinum; assembly: GCF_030684315.1. Taxonomy (NCBI): domain Eukaryota; kingdom Metazoa; phylum Chordata; class Chondrichthyes; order Orectolobiformes; family Stegostomatidae; genus Stegostoma; species Stegostoma tigrinum. Next base: position 1,700,019 of record NC_081398.1, read on the forward strand.
TGGGTTTGAATCCTGCCACAGCCAATGGTGGAATTGGAATTCAATAAATATCTGGAATTAAGAGTTTAATGATGACCATGAATCCATTGTCGATTGTCAGGAAAAACCCATCTGGTTCACTAATGCCCTTTAGGGAAGGAAACTGCCGTCCTTACCTGGTGTGGCCTACAGGTGACTCCAGATCCATAACAATGTGGTTGACTCTTAACTGCCCTCTGGGCAATTAGTGATGGGCAATAAATGCTAGTCTGGCCAGCGATCCCATTAACCCATGAATGAATAAAGAGGGGAAAAAAAAGTCATGAGCCTTTTATGTAGCAGACATTTACATCCCACTGTAGTGGCTCCAAATGTAGGCCACCACAATACCCTGGACTCAAACAGTCCATGGCCAATCCATCAAAGAGCAGGGATATGTCTGCCAGTATAGTGGCCATGTTATATCGCACACCCAAAACAGATGAGCTTCTTGTTGCTGTTTGCAGTATCTTGCTGTGCACAAGTCAGCTGATGTGTTTCCAACAGTATAGTAGGAATTTCACTACAAAAACACTTAATTGTTTGCAAAGCACATTGCAATGTTTTACTGTGTGAAGCCTCTATAGGTGTGAAAATTATTTTAAATCTTTGTTTTGTTAATTCTACTTAAAACTTTGAGTTTTTAACTAGGTGTCTTTTTGGCAAAGTTTGGGATCATATACATTATGGAACAGTATTTGCACATGTGCCCATCACACTGTCGCTCAATGCTGTCACAACTCACTAACTAGTGTGCTGGAAGTCAAGGCCTACGTTATCCAGAGTCACTTCTTCACAAAGGTGAAAATTTGATTAAATCCACTGAATTGCCCAATTTTACCCGATTATCTAATTCAGGTGAAAAGAGTATGCACCAGGCCTTTATCATTAAGAAGAAAACCAGTAGTTATTGAAATCAAACAGTTTTAACCAATGCCAGGAAATCAACATGAATTGCTAACTTACAAATCTATAGCTAAACTCTCAAGGAATTGTTACTATATTGATTGATTTCATTGTTATCACTTGTATTGAAGGAGGGTGAGCAGTGTTTTGCACGTTATACAGGCAGATCAGAACATACAAAGTGCAGAATACACAGTGAAGATTCAGAGCGAGAGAGAGAGAGAGAGAGAGATCAGTATTAACATTTGAAAGGTCCGTTCAAATGTCTGATAACTTCAGGGAAGAAGCTGTTCTTGAATCTATTTATATACGTATTCAAACAATTTACATATGCTGAATGGAAGAGGGTAAAAGAGAGTATAATGAGGGTGCGAGGGGTCTTTGATGTTGGTTGCTTTCCTGAGGCAGAGTGAAGTGTAGCTGGAATCAACAGATGGGAGGTTGGTTTGTGTGATGTCACTGGGCTGTGTCCAGGACTCTGTCGTTCCTTACAGCCTTGGGAAGGGCATATGCCAAACCGCGCTGTGATGCAGCCAGATAGGATGCTTTGTGTAGGGCATCTATAAAAATTGGTAAGAGTCCTTGTGGACATGCTGAATTTCCGTAGCCTCCTGAGGAAATAGAGATGTTATTGTGCTTTCTTGACCATCGCACCAAGGGGATGGGCCAGGACACATTGGTGCCCGTCACTCCCAGGAACGTTGCACTGTCGACCATCTCCACCTCAGCCCCATTGATATGGACTGGGGTGTGCTCTCCACTCCACTTCCTGAGACCAATGACCAGCTCCTTTGTTTTGCTGAAACTGATGGAGAGGTTGTTGTCTTTACACCATGCCAGTAAGCGCTCTATCACCTTCCTGGATTCTGTCTTGTTTGAGATCCAACTTACAATGGTGTCATCAGCAAACTTGTGGATGGACTTGGGACGGAATTTGGGCACAGCATCGTGGTTCTATAAGGAGTGTAGTAGGGGGCTGAGTACGCAGCCCCGCAGGGCACCGGTGATGAGGGTTACAGTGGCGGAGATGTGGGCATCTATTCTTACTGATTGTGGTTTATGGGTCAGGAAGCCAAGGGTACAGTACAGAGGGAGGGGGCTGACACCTCGGTCTCTGAGTTTAGGGGTGAGTTTATTTGGAATTATATTGTTGAAGGCAGAACTGTAATCCAATAAGTAGGAGTCTGACGTGGGTATCCTGGTTATCCAGATGTTGTAGGGATGAGTGTTGGACCAGGGAGATAGTGTCCTGTAGATCTGCTGTGCCAGTATGCAAATTGCAAAGGATCAAGGCAGTTTGACAGGCTGGAGTTGATGTGAGCCATGATTAACGTCTTGAAGCACTTCATAACAACAGAGGTCAGGGCCTCCAGCGGTAGTCATTGAGGCACACTGTGATTTTTTTTTTTTCTTTGGCGCTGGGATGATGGCGGTCTTCTTGAAGCAGGTGGGCACTTCAGATTGTAGTAAGGAGAGGTTCAAGATGTCAGTGAATACTCCCTCCAGCTCATGTACACACAGCCAGGGACTCCATCCAGGCCAGTGGATTTTCATGGATTCGCTGAAGAAGGCTGATCTAACATCTGCAGTCATAGGTACAGATGCGTCTGAGGCTGTTGGGAGAAGTGATGTTGTGACTGGGTGATTGCAAGAACTGTAGCTGCTAGAGTCAGAGACAACACAGTGTGGAGCTGGAGGAATACGGGAGGCCAGGCAGCATCAGAGGAGCAGGAAAGTTGATATTTCGGATCGGAACCCTTCTTCAGAACTTTTTAAAATGTCGTGGCTGTAGTACCAGGTTTGTTTAAGTATGTAGTCAAAGAGTTTCAGGGTGGAGGAGATCACCAGTGGGTTGCAGTAGGAGATATATCCACTTGAGGTCTTTCCAGAGGGAGGACGACAACTTCTTCAAGGTGGCATCCTTGGAAGAGGCTTCGCAGTGGGGTTATAAGTCACTGAGAGATAACAAGACCTGCAGATGCTGGAGTCACAGACAACGCAATGTGGAACTGGAGGAACACAGGTCAAGCAGCATCAGAGCAACAGGAAAGTCAATGTTTCAGGTCAGGATCAATCTTCAGAACTCTGAAAAAGGGTCCTGACCTGAAAATGCTAACTTCCCTACTCCTCTGATGCAGCCTGACCTGTAGTGTTCCTCTAGCTGCATACATTGTTTCACTGTCCCTCTGTTGAAAGCGAACATAGAATACATTGAGCCCATCGGATGGGGTTGTACGATTGCCTGTGATTCTATTTGACTTTGCTTTGTAGCCTGTTGTGTCATATAAGCCTAGCCACAAACGATGGGTGTCCCTGTGATTGGACTGGGTCCCGGGCTTAGTTTGGTATTGCCTCTTGGTGTCTCTGGTTTTATGAAGGTCATACCTGGATTTCCTGTATAGGCCAGGGTTGTCCCACTAGTACGCCTGGACTTAGCAGGCAGTAGATCTCCCGGTTCATCCAAGGTTTCTGGCTGGGCAACATTTGGATTAACTTCTTCAGCATGCACTCCTGAACAAATGCGTCTCTTCACGATTGAAAACCAATCAAAAGTCTGTCATTAGGCAAAACTGACCTGAATGCGCACCAACAGAGCCAAGGTGTCTAACATCCTTCCCCACTGCTCGAAAAAGGTAACTTTGTACATACATCTCACAATCAGTCCCAGTCATTTGTTTTCAGAAACTGCGTTGCCTTCTTCCACAGTACCTTGGGTTAAGGCAGTACCCTTTCCCAGTAGTTCCCAGTCCAAAAAACAGTAGATTTCACTGTACCATCCATGCACCTCTAGCTGTGCACTTAGTATCTCCCTTGCCTAGTTAGTTCTTTTAAAAACTTTAAAAACTATTTGAACAGTATTGAGTCAGGTATCTTCTTCAAGGCTGAATACAGAGGTGGAGGCTCTTTTTGATCTGTGCTGCTAACTGTTTCCCTCTACTTGTTCAGCTGGTCAGGTCTCTGCCTGAACTCACTCCTGCTGTGTTCCTGTGCATGGACTTAGCAAGATCTCAGAGCTGTAATTAGTGACGCCAGTACAAAGCCAGTGAAGTGGAATGGTAGGCGTGTGAGCATTTCTCACTGTGCCCACGTCAACTGGGCCTTCCTTTTACAGAAGGAAATCTACTCGCCAGCATTACAATTACACATTTCCTCCTCCCATATTTGAGCATATTTGAACAACTTTTTCTGTTCCAGCGCTATGCTGGTCACCCACTCACTCATTGATCACTCACTCACATATTGATCGCCATAAACTTCAGCTCACCCAAAATCATAACTGCCAGTATTCTAACCTGCTTCACGCTCCCCTATTTCTGTAACCATGGCCAAACCCTCCATTGCTCCCTATCTCTTACTCCATCACCAGCCCCTGTACCCCTCCCTACCTCCATAACCACTTCTAGTCCCGACACCCCTCCCTATCTCTGTAACCCCCTCCAGTCCCTGTAACCCCCCCCCCGTATCTCTGTAACCCCCTCCAGTCCCCGTAACCCCCCATCTCTGTAACCACCTCCAGTCCCTACATCCCTCCCTATCTCTCTAACCCCCTCCAGTCCCTGTACCCCCCCATCTCTGTAACCACCTCCAGTCCCTGTACCCCTCCATATCTCTGTAACCCCCTCCAGTCCCTGTACCCCCCCATCTCTGTAACCACCTCTAGCCCCTACGTCCCTCCCTATCTCTGTAACTGATGTGTGTTTCTAAAAGTCCATCTTCTGTTCCCTTACCCCAGTTAAATGCATATTCTTCCATCAATATTTGGTTGCCTTCAATTTCCCCCCAACGTGTTCTCTATGAGCATGACTCTTATCTAGCTTGAGGTTCATATTCCAATTATATGCCTATTTGCAAGCTACAAAGTCCACCGTTTTGGTTATCTCAATATTTGCCATTGAAACTGCTGATGTAAAGTGCTAACGTGGATGCCCTGCCCAGAACTGAGTACCTAGACTGATGTGATCACTTCAGTCGCAGTTCCAGTAAATTAAAAAGCTTGTATTTTTCAAAAGAGCTTCCACCTCTGTTTTCAGCCTTGAAGAAGAGACCTGACTCAATAATGTTCAAATAGTTCTTTTTAAAACTTTAAATACTAACTAGACAAGGTGGAGTACTAAGTGCACAGCTAGAGGTGCCTGAATGGTACAGTAAAATCTACTTCTTTTTGGACTGGGAAAGGATACTGCTTTAACCCAAGGTATTGTAGAATTTACTAGGACATCCAAAATGCAAACTGTCTACTTGTGCAGAGTCTGGTTGGTCATTCACAAAAGTCCAACACAGCAAGTGTTGCTGGTTTAATACGGAGGCTGAAACAGGCCATTCGGCCGAACTGCTGCCCTCTGGTGTTGCTGCTCCATATGAGCCTCTACCCATGTCTCTTCATCCGACCAGATCACCTCTCTCAACACTTTCCCCTCATGTTCCTCTTCAGTATACAACACAATTCCCCTTGGTCCCTCCTAGTGGCAGTACTTTCCGCATTCTTCCCATTTGGAGGGAAGAAGTCACCCAGACCAGCACCACATGATCATTAAAGCTGCTCTGAGCCAATAAACAATTGCCCTTCATATACTTACAATGAATGAACACACAAAATAATAATTCATTTGTGACAATGTATTGCTGACAGCTCCTGGTCAGTGTCAAGCACACTTCTTCTATGACAGTGTCATGTCAGTTTTGATAATGAATGCAGTAGGTTAATCTGTGTGTGAGGCAATGGAGGCAGGCAATGGCCTCATGGTATTATCACTGGATAGTTAATCATGAGAGCCAGCTAATATTCTGGGGATAATAAAATGTGAGGCTGGATGAACACAGCAGTCCAAGCAGCATCTCAGGAGCACACTATTCTGGGGACCTGGGTTCGAATTCCGCCCTGGCAGATGGTGGAATTTGAGTTCAATAAATATCTGGAATTGAGTCTGATGATGACCATGAATCCATTATCACTGGTTGGAAAAAACCCATCTGGTTCAGTAATGTACTTTTTGGAAGGAAACTGCCATCCTTACCTGGTCTGGTCTACATGTGACTTCAGATGCACAGCAATGTGGTTGACTCTTAACTGCCCTCTGGGCAATTAGAGTTGGACAGTAAATGCTGCCTGGCCAGTGATGCCCTCATCTCATGAATGAATAAAGGAAAATAATGAAGCCAATGCTGCAATATTCTGCGAGGTCTGTCTTTGATGTTCAGGGTTACTTGAACGTGCTTGTATGAGAAATGCAGAAATTTAATGTGGAAGTGCACCAAGTGGATAAGGAGGAAAATGCTGTCAGCCTTTATTGCAAGAGTAAAGGGATGTTGTTCTAGTTATGTGAGGTTTTGTTCTGACCACGTCTGGAGTACTGCATGAAGATTTTCTCTCCTTTCCAAGAAACAATGTACTTTGCATTAGAAATAGCGCAACAGAGGTTCATTGAAATCAGTAAAATAAAAGAAAGAACTGCAGATGTTGGAAATCTGAGACACAAACAGCCATTGCTGGAACAAAAACAAAGTTACTGGAAAAGCTCAGCAGGTTTGTGAAGGAAAGAAGAGTTAATGTTTCAGGTCTGGTGACTCTTCCTCAGAACTTTATTGTTCCTGATTTACAGTATCTGCAGTTCTTTTGGTTTTTAACAGCCATTGCTGGTCCTGGCAGCGTCTGTGGAGAGAAAGCAAAGTTTTTAATGTTTTGAGCCCAGTGACCCTTCTTCAGAACTGAGCTTGCTGCCAGACTAGGTGAGTTTCTCCAGCTATGTCTGTGTGTGTTTCACTAAACTGGTCCCTGGAATGTGGTGGGGAATGGAGGGTAGGCCTGTACTGAGAGACTGATGATATTCTCTGATGTTTAGAAGAATGACAGGCGCTTTTTTGAAGTGTACGAGATTACGCAAGAACTTGACAGGATTGACATTGAGAGATTGATTTTCTGCTGGACTGGGGAGTCTAAAACACTGGATTAGGGCATAGTCTGAGGAAATGGCTGATCATTTTCAACTGAGATGAAGAGAAATTTCTTCAGGCTGAAGGTGGTGAACCTTCAGAATTCTCTTGTTCAGAGGGCATGTGGATGTTGCAACATTGCATATTTATGAGGCTGGAATCAATCAATTTTTGGTCACGCAGGGAATCGAAGGATATGAGAGCAGGAGGGAAAGTGGTGTCGAATCAGCCATAATGGTATTGAATGGCAGAGAAAGCTGAGGGGCTTAATGGCCTACTCCTGCCCCTGTATCCTGTGTTCCGAATGAATATTGGAGTATTGAAGGATTTTAAGGGGAAAGCAGAAAGATATTTGCTAAATGAACCTTGGCAGATCTGTGGAGAGAGAAACAAAGTTTATGTTTGAGTCTAGTATGGCTCAGAATTGTAGGAGCTGAGGGACATGACAGAGACAGGGAGGCGTGTAGGGAATGGAGGGGCTTACACGGATAGGGTGGGAGTATAGGGAATGGAGGAGTTTACAGAGATGAGGAGGTGTAGGGGCTGAAGAAGGTTAGAGACAGAGAGGGGTTGTAGGGGCTGGAGGAGCTTACAGAGATAGGGAGGGGTGTAGGGCCTGGAGGGGTGACAGAGATAGGGAGGGGTGTAGGGGCTGGAGGGGTGACAGCAATAGGAGGGGTGGACTATTGAGGGCATTAAGCCATGAATAGGTTTGAAAACGAGGATGAGAATTTTAAACTTGAAGCATTGCACAATCGGGAGCCAGTGTAGGCCAGCAGGCACAGAGGGGACAGAGGCATTTGGTACCAGTTAGGGTGAAGGGTTGCACAGTTTTTCTAGATTCCTGGTGTGATGTCACATGAAGGTCCCCCTTTGTCAGAGATTGCTAGAAGTTAAGCCCCACTATTTAGCAAGTCAGCACAAATGTATAAAAGATTAAATTAATCACTAGGATAGTTATTATCTGACTCTGACATAGAAAATAGGAGGAGGTAGGCCATTAGGCTGTTTGAACCTGTTCTGCCATTCGTGACGATCGTGGCTGATCATTCACCTCCGTTCCCATTTTCCACTTGCTCCCTCATAACCTTTGATCCCTTTCGCCAAGCGCTGTATCTATCTCCTCCTTGAAAACTGATAATAACCCCGCAGCAGGTTCCATCAATGAGACCTGAAGAAGGACCGAGACTCCAAAAGCTTGTCTTCAAGTTAACCTGTTGGGCTATAACCTGGTATCACGTGATTTTTGACCAAAGTTTTCAAATACAGACATGAAAGGCATAATGTCTATGGATTGAAGACCATGTGAAAAGGTGTAGCATGACATGACTTTTCTCTCTGTTTTTGTCTGGCCTTTTGATAATGATATCTCCTAGTTGTTGACTGCAGCAATTCGCAATTTGTAGGCAGTCAGTTGGACCTAGGCTTTGGCTGGAATCAAAAGTTTTTTCTCAAAGTCTTTGAATGTTATTCCTTTTCAATTTAAAAAAAAAGAGACAAATAGAAGGATGTAGCTTACTTCCATGCTTTTTGGAGGTCTGTGTCTTAACTGATCTCTCTCCTCTGAGTTCAGTGATACACTCTAACCATGTTGCTGGCAACTACATTTCTTTTTGAAGACACCTGGTGCTGATGTGTACTAAAGTTATCAATCCCGGTCCCAGCAAAATTTATACCATCCCACTTTCCTTCAATTTATTAAAGAAAAGCTGACAACGCAGGCTTCCTCTTCAAAGTTTAAATTTCCAAACAAAGTCATGTACCTGCTTACAGTGTAGCTAGTGAAATCTGTGCAGAAAACAGCAAGGTTCAGCAGTGAGCAGATCCGTAGATTATCTGGGTAAGAGCAGGATGGAGACTTAGGAGGTTGAGATATATGATCAACTGCCACATGGTACAAGGTATATCCTGAGCTGGTGGGATAACGGATGTGTCAGGTTGAGGAAATGGACTGGGCCTGAATGTTTGGAGAAGGTTGCAGGGTTAATAAGAAACTTTAAGGAACCTTCTGTCACGATAAAACGATGGGTCAAGTCCTTGAGTGTGTGATGTGTGAAAGGAGCAGCTCTGAAATGTTCCTGGGTAATGTGTAGGCCCTCTTCAGCAACTCTCCCTCATTGTCCCACTGCATCTTTTTGTTACTTTAGGCAGTGCTGGAGAAAACAGCCACGGAGACCCCAGCAGTAAAAACCATAAAAGAGAAGAAGATGGTTGCTGCGGTACGTTTTACAAAATTCTTCATGTATTTGAACATCATGTACAAAGTAGGAGCAAGAGTAGGCCATTCAGCCCCTCAACCCTGCTCCACCATTCAATAACATAATGGCTAATTTATCTGTGGCTTTAAGACATTAAACACATACCTGCTCTGAATTGCTGTGTGGATAAAATCCCAGTGTGCTATTTCAGTTATCATCTGGGTGCCCCTTCTCAGTCTCCTCGCCCAATATTTATCCTTTCATCAATATTGCCTTTAAAAGAAAACCCAGATGATCTAATCATTAACTTCTTGTTGTTTATGGGACCCTGTTACGCACAGCTTGGCTGCTGTGTTTCCTGTTATACAAAAATGATTGAGCTTCTGAAGTGTGTTCATAGGCTGTGAGGCCCCCTGAGAAGTCCTAAGGTGATGAAAGGCACTGCAGGAATGCAGGAGTCTCTTTATCTCGTGTGAGTGCCATGATGTCTCAGGCTGTGGTCGGTATGGTCACTGTCCACTCAGCAGCTGTTGGACGGTAAGGAGGAGGTAGAATTTGGCAAGGCGAGGGCAGTTTGTGACTGAAGAGCCAATTGATCGAGGAACTGAGGGCTTGATTGTCTCTCTGGAACCGGATAGGATTTGGATGGCGGGTGGAAATGTGGCGGTAGGGGTGTGGGGTGTTGCATGGTGATCATGCCACTGGAGACGATTGGGTAACACACTTTTTCTGTTTCCAATGCAGGAATCCAAGTCGTTTGCTGTGAACATGTTTCGGGGTCAGGTCCAAACAGACCAGGTGTTCCCCTTCCCCTCTGGTACGACTGAGGAACTTGCTTTGAGTGGGACGAGGTTGTAAAACATGATCTTCCAGGCACGGAGAGCAGGAACTGCAGATGCTGGAGCTGGAGGAACTCGGCAGGCCAGGCACCATCAGAGGAACAGGATAGCGAGCGTTTCCGGTCAGGACCCTTCAGAAGTGGGGAGGGGGAGAGGAGCTCAGAGATAAATGAGTTCCCGCTGTGTTCCTCCAGCTCCGTGCTTTGTTATTCCATCTTCCAGGAATTGTTTCTGTTTTGGGCACCACACATGAGGTAGGATATATTGGTGTTGGAGGGATGCAGCAGAGATTGACCAGAATCAGACCAAGGTGAAATTATAATGATTGGTTTAGCAGGCCGGATTCGTACTTCCTGGACACTAGGAAATTAAGGGGCAATCTCATTGAGGAGTTTGATCAAATATTTTGTTCATTTCAAATCTAACTTCTGTTGTGGCCAAGAACTGAATTGAGGCAATTTTTATGATCCATAAAATGTATAAGTACTAACTAGAATGATAGAACATACTAAAATAATATACTGACCATCAGGTTAGCAACTCTGTGTTGTACAGATTCAAAGCCGTTAGAATTTATTTGAACTGTTCATAAATTTTTACAGGAATTAATAGACTCAGTGGTGAGAACTATTACCTAGAGTGGGGGAGAGTCCTGAGCAGGGAACAGAGCCTTAAAATTCATGCTATGGTGCTGTCAGGTTACGTGCTCGTATAGCGAGGAGTGATAATGTCAAACTGTTTCTCTCTTCTACCTCTTCACCCCAACCAAAAAATTTCTTGAGACTTCGTGGGAGCAACAGTTGGAAATTGGAAATTTTGAAAATCCATTTGTAGCTTTTTTTATGGTTAAGGATGGATCCATCCGTAGCTAGGTCGTTAGGTCATGGCTGATGTGTATTCTCATTCACTTTCTTTTGATAGGATGTAGACGTTGCTGGTAAGTCCAAGGCCAGCATTTATTTCCCATCTTTAACTTCCCTTGAATTGAGTGCCTGTCTTATGGCAGTTAAGAGCCCACCAATGGTCTGGAGTCACGTATATGCCAGGCTGGATAAGGATATAGAACTATTGAAGCTAGTTTCAAGATCACCATCCCTGACGACTAGCTTTCAATTCCAAATATTGTAACTGACATTCAAATTCTATCAGCTGCCGTGATGGCATGTGAACTTGTGTCCTCAGAGCATTTACCTGAGCCTGTGCATTACCATGACTTTACCATCAGCCCATGACCCAAATGGCAGAACTGGCTGGGGGACTGAATGGCCCTCTCCTATCACTGCATCAGGATAGGAGCAGGCTGTGACAATGTCTGACGCTCATTGTGTTACACTGAACCTGATGATGGGCAGGGGGTGGTCACCAAGCATGAATTGGGGCTTTTAGCTAAAGGCGTTTGAGATGATGGGGGCTGCATAAATAGACAGAAAGGACCAATTTTTCAAAATGAAAGTAGAGAGGTTTTCTTTGTGGCTGGCAGAGTAAACTAATGCCACCTATGAATATGTGTTTGTACAGTCCTGAATGACGAGCAGGAGCAGTTTCTCCGGGAATTAGTGGGACCTGTCAGCAAATTTTTCCAGGTAAGTCATTTCAGCTGGACCAGACATTCACATTTCCTCTGTTACCAATCAGCCTTCATTTCATTGACTACCTCTGTTCCTCTCATAAAGTTATAAGAAATAGGAACAAAATCGGTCATTCAGCCCATTGAACCCGCTCTGCCATTAAACATGATCATGGCTTATAATCCAATTCCATACCTTACCCCCGCCGCCCAACAATACCTCTTTTTACATCATTGGTGTTTTCTAAAAAAATTCTATCAATGTCTACTTCAAACACCGTCAAAGACTGAGCTCCCACAGCCCTCCAGGGTTGAGAACGCCAAATATTCACAATCCTCTAAGTGGAAAAAAAAGTCTTGACTCAGACCTAAGTGGCATTCCCCCTTTTAAGTTGTGTTTCCTGGTTGTCCAGACTTCCTGACCAGAGAAACCTTCTGACTTGCATCTATCTATCCTGTCAACCCCTTTCATTACTCTGTGACTTTCAAACAGATCACCTTTTGATCTTTGAAACTGTACAGAACACAGGCCTTTTTGCCCAATCTGTCTACACAGGATAGTCCAGTCCATCCCAAATCTGATGAACCTTCATTGTACTCCTTCAATGGCAATAATATCTTTTGGGCCAGGAGCTGGTGTAGGTAATTTAGTTTCTCTGCCATTCAGTAAGATCATGGCTGATTTGATTGTGGTCTCTCCTGCACACCCCCCTAATAACATCAACTCCCTCATCAATCAGAAATCTGTCTAACTCAGCCTTGAGTGCATTCTCTGACCAAGCCTCCTCTGCTCTGTGGGGAAGAAAATTCGCCAGGCTTACCATACTCTGAGAGGAAAAAGTCCTCCTCACCCCTTATTTAAAAACTGTGATCCTTACTTCTAAGTGCCCCCACGAGGGGAAATGTCCTCTCAGCATCTACTTTGTCAAATCCCTCAGAATCTATTCTGCTTCAATAAGATAATCTCTTATTCTTCTAACCTTCGATGAATACAGGCGCAATTTGATGAACATTGCCTGTTAAGATAATCCCTTAATCACAGCAATTAGCAGAGTGAACCTTCTTTAAACTGCTTCCGTCGCACATATATCTCTCCTCAGATCCAAACTACACACATGCTGTGGGTCTCAAAGCTGCATACAGTTTTAATGAAGCTTCCTTGCTTTTATTGTCACACGCCCCACCTTGTAATAAAGGCCAGCATTCAGTTTGCCTTCTCCGTTATTTGCTGTATCCTGTATGCAACATTTTATGATTGATGTACAAGGTGGCTTAACAGCAGGAGACAGAGAGTAATGGTGGAGGTTTGCTTTTCTGACCACAGGCCTGTCATCAGCAGTATTCCAGAGAGATCAGCTCTGGGTGCTCATTTGTTTGCTGTTTATATAAATGATTTGAATGAGAATATCGAAGGTGTGGTTAGTAAGTTTGTGGATGACACCAAAATTGGTGGAATTGTAGACAATGAAGAAGGTTTTCTACGAAGAGATCTGGATCAAATGGGTCAATAGGCTTGACAAGTTGCAAATGGAGTTCAATCTGGATAAATGGAAGGTATTGCAGTTTGGTACAACAAAATTGAGTAGCACTTATACAGTTAGTAGTAGGGCCTTGGGTAGTGTTGTAGAACAGAGGGACCTGAGGTTCAGGAACATAATTCTTTGACATCTGCATCACATATAAACAGATTGGTTAAAAAGGCATCTAGTGTGCTTGCCTTCATTGCTCAGATCTTTGAATATGGGAGTTGGGAAGTCATGTTGAGGGTGTACAGAACATTGTTGAGGCCTCTTCTGGAGTACTGTGTCCAGTCCTGGTTGCCCAGTTATGGGAAAGGATAAAATATTTACCAGGATGTTGCCAGGTATTGAAGGTTTGTTATAAAGGACGTCTGGATAGAAGTCAAGGACTTCTTCCACTGTAGCGTAGGAAGTTGAGAGGCGACCTGATAAAAGTTTAAATAAATAAAAGGGTATAGATAGAGTTAATGGCAGTTGCCTTTTCCTTAGGATAGGGGATTTCAAAACTAGGGGGCACATTTTTAAGGTGAGAGGAGAGATTTTAAAATGAGGAACAGAATTGGAGATGAGGCAATTTTTTTACACACTGGGTGGTTTGTGTGTGGAATAAGCTTTTCTTGAGGAAGAGGTGGATGTGAGTACAGTTACAACATTTATAAGACGTTTGGATAAGTATGTGAATAGGATATGGGCTGGAACAGGCAGGTGGGACTAGTTCAGTTTGGAATTGTGTTCAGCATGAACTGGTTGGACCAGAGGATCTGCTTCCATGCTGCATTGGTCTATGACACAAGTTGTTCAGTACATCAGCATTCTGCAGTCTCTCTCCTCTCACAAGTGGCACAGTCCTTGCCTAACACTGAAGATATATTTGAGTCCCCCAGCAGAGGGCATACAACCTCCTGCTACTGAGTCCAGCTTTTAGAGAAAGACGAGCAGATTTAAAAACTCTGAACATAAATAACATCTGAAATTATTGAAATACACAGCAATCCATCTGCAATTTGCAAACTTTTTAAATGACTCAACAGACTACATTATGATAGGGATGCGGTCAACAAACTGGGGTAGGCGATCTCTACAACTCAACACCATCTCAGAATAAGGGATGGACCATTTAGGTCTTATCCCTCCCAATGGCTATAACCACCTCCAATCTCTCCACCGCTCCCTATCTCCGTAACTGTGGCCAGCCCCTCCACTGTTCCCTCTCATTGTAATTGCTTGACCACCCCTGTACCCCCCCCTGTCTCTGTAACCTCCTGCGGCCCCTTCACATCTCCACTGCGCACTCAATTCCTGGCTTCTTCCACATGCCTTACTACTTTAGCTCTATCCTTGGTGTCCACACCTTCTCCTGCCTGGGCCCTGAGCCTCTGAAAATGCTTCCCTAAGCCTCTCTCCCACCGTCTCCTCCTTTAAAACCCCTCTATCTCTGGTGTAAAGCTTAACTGCTTTAACGGAAAAGTAGAAACCCTCGTATCAGGGGCACTTGTACCTAAATCATTCTTATTCTGCTGTTTATCAATATCACAAAGATCATTGCTCATTGGAACATTGCTCTCTCACACTTTTTCCCAAACACTGTGCCTTATACACATTTCAAGCTTGCAGATACCAGCCACATCTGCCATCTCCAATTCTGTTCCTCAGGAATTCAAACCCTCTTCACATGTCTTAGATCTCTTAAGAGTTACAGACTTGTAAGTCACTTTGCAGCCACTCCCTCTCCTTAGGCCACCTAAGCATTACTGCCTGCATTATCCTCTGCCCACTCTCTGTCTAAGTGACTGCAGTCTGATAGTCACCCCTGCTCCATTGCATTCAGGTGGGATTTCGGCAGGTAGTGCCTGATGTCTTTTAAAGCCAATTAATGTTTGTGAGGGAGCAGGGAGGATACAACCAATCATTCCACTGTCTATCTTGACTCTTTGTCCTGCAGGAAGTCAATGACCCAGCTGCCAATGACTCTCTGGAGAAAGTGGAGGACAGCACGATGGAAGGCCTGAAGGAGATGGGGGCGTTTGGCCTGCAGGTGCCACCTGAGCTTGGAGGACTGGGGCTCACCAACACACAGGTAATTTAGAGGCAAGACAGTTTGTTTGGACAGCCAGTGTGCAACTTGCTCCACTATGGGAAGGGCCAGGGTCCACATCCTGCACAACAAAACAGGGGGATTGAGTTGAAGAGTCGTGAGATCTTGTTGCAGCTCTCTAAAACTTTGGTTAGACCGCACTTGGAATACTGCGTCCAGTTCTGGGCGCCCTATTATTGGAAAGATGTGGATGCTTTGGAGAGGGTTCAGAGGAGGTTTACCAGGATGCTGCCTGGACTGGAGGGCTTATCTTATGAAGAGAGGTTGACTGAGCTCGGTCTCTTTTCATTGGAGAAAAGGAGGAGGAGAGGGGACCTAATTGAGGTATACAAGATAATGAAAGGCATAGATAGAGTTGATAGCCAGAGACTATTTCCCAGGGCAGAAATGGCTAGCACGAGGGGTCATAGTTTTAAGCTGGTTGGTGGAAAGTATAGAGGGGATGTCAGAGGCAGGTTCTTTACGCAGAGAGTTGTGAGAGCATGGAATGCGTTGCCAGCAGCAGTTGTGGAAGCAAGGTCATTGGGGTCATTTAAGAGACTGCTGGACATGTATATGGTCACAGAAATTTGAGGGTGCATACATGAGGATCAATGGTCGGCACAACATTGTGGGCTGAAGGGCCTGTTCTGTGCTGTACTGTTCTATGTTCTATGTTCCTAAAAAGGATCATGGAAATACAGAGCACTCCCTGCCCCATAACCGCTTTTCAGATTGAGGGCCAAGTGGAAATGTCCAAACCTGGGTTGAGTGTTGGGTGTGATGGTGAGGGGTAGGGCACCAGGATAGGTTAGATAGTCATTCAACTCTTCACAAAATGGTGGAACAAGCTGCCTTCCTGAGTTGTGTGACCCACTGCTGGGATAATGTCAGAAAAGATAGTCAACCACTCAGGGCATCACAGCTGAGATCGATTCTGGTTCCACGTAATACTCAGCATCCTCCCTGCCCATTTTCCGCCTGCATGAGATGAGACAGCATTCAGTTCACCGGTTCTTTGTAGGTTTTGTTTTCCCCACACTCGTCCATAATGCACATGGGCTGACAATAAGCGTTATGGTCTCACTGCTTGTGAATAATTGTTTTGACACCCTACTGATAATGACCCCTGGAGCACAGTTTTCTGGCCCACACTACTTGAGCCACTTTGTCAGCTCTCTGCAGTAAGCTGTAATAACTGAGTAGGTGACGTACTTTCCACTAGACAGCGTAGCTCATTTGAAGAATTCATGGTTTTGCTCCGCAGGTTAAATAAAGTATTTTAGCAGGATATGCAGTTATGAATCTTCAAAGATACAGATAATGTGTGCTCACCTCCCCCAGTACATGGGAGGATTGAGGTTTATTGTTCTTTCAACACTTTGCACCCCCATGACTGAGTGGAGGATTTATTTTCAGTAAGTTTCCTTTTCCTTCTTCCTGGTTTTCAAATTAACTGCTGAAGGAGCAATGTACAATTGTCTGGTAACTTCTTTGTTGCCTCTCTGGTCCTTTGTTTACTGCTAAATTTTGTCAATCCGTCCTTTAGTCACCACTACTCTTCGAACAGCTCATTCAAATCTGAGCAAGAGGGCACAGAGGAAATTTACTGGAATGGTACCAGGATTGAGGCATTTCAAGTAGACAGACTGGGAGAGTTCACAAAAGCTTACAGAATCTTTGATGTTACAATTTGAGGCACAGAGTTCAAAAACCAGTGTGTGATACCAAACTGTAAAGAAACACAACAAGCTTTAACCGGTCTATTGTATATAAATCAGGTGTCAAATTTTAAGAAGTATATCTTACTTTGGAGAGGGTGCAGTGGAAATTTATTAGAATACTACCAGAAATAAGGTAAGAGACATGCTGTCGAGAGTTTCACCTTGGACACATCAGGAATGTGAAATTTCAAAGGAAACAACAGTTTAGACTACAGGAGAAGAATGTTGTGATCCCACCAGATGGTAATATCCGCCAGTTCTGATCCAGAGTGAAACCTGGTTTGATAGATCAGATATATCCAATTATTGCAGTTAGTTACAATAGTGGTTAGTCACAGGGAACACATTCTCACAAGAGTTTAATGTTCTTGAGCAAAAGAAGATTCGTATGTTACACAAAGAAGAAAACAAGCCATATGTACGTATGAGAAATACTAGGAACTGCAGATACTGGAGAATCCAAGATAATAAAATGTGAGGCTGGATGAACACAGCAGGCCAAGCAGCATCTCAGGAGCACAAAAGCTGACGTTTCGGGCCTAGACCCTTCATCAGAGAGCGTATGTACATATATATATTTATATGTAGAAAGATTTTAACACACAGCAAAACATGGTTTCACCCTGTTTCCCAACAGATATTCAATCTCAAAGAAACATCACTCCTGTCTCAACTCTAATTGCTTACTAACCTAACTCTTTCCAGTTTTCCTTAGACCATTGACGCAGGTTTACGAATACTTTGCAAAACTATTAGCGTGAACCATTTGCGTTTTAATGGCCTGAATTTTTTTAAAATTCTAACAACTTGAGGACTTCCATACAAACTTTCTTACCTTGGCAGTTTCACAAACTAAAACCACTTATGCTAGGATGAGTGGTTCCCTTGAACTGACTATTGGATTGCTCTGCGAGGGGAAGACTGTTCTCTGTTCTGATCTCAACTGCTGATTCTTCTGAACTGAAGTCAACAGCTAACCCAATGGTTTTTGATCTGCCATGAACTCAGCAGTATAAATGTTCCATCCAGGAACAGTGTAGTATGGGCAGGCATTGCAGTGAGGTTGTATGCCTCCTTGGAAATGATGTATTTAGGTCACTGTTCCAAACGTACTTTCTGACTTTCACAGAATTACCTTCACAGAACTGAGCAAAATCCATCTGCCTATATTCTAAAATCCAAATCCCAAATGGTAATATTCCTTAGGTGCTTTTCATCACAAAAAGGTACTGTTTGGTTGACAAACAGAATCTGAATGATTGAGGCAGTGCCATGGGAATTTTTTTAATTCATCAAATTTCTATTTTGCACTCTTCACAAAATGTAGCTCCCTTTACAAATTGGTATTCTCATGTCTGACCTAATGAATGAAACATGTAAAGCTTGAACAATATATCATTTATTTTTGCAAGATTCAAATTCTGTGCTACCATACAATGATTAGGAATGGGGGACTTCAGTGAAATGGATAGACTGGAGAGGTTGGTATTACTGTCTTCAGAGCAAACAAGATTTAAGGAGGATAGAACAGAGGTGTTCAAATTTAGAAGGGCATTTGAGGCTATGTTAGAGTGCATAAACCGTTCGTACTGGTGGTAGGGTGAGAAACTATAGGTCACAGATTGAAGGTAATTGGCAAAAAAAACAGAGGAGGCAATGAATTTTTTTTAAACACAGCAAGTTCTGACTTTGAATGTGCTGTCTGAAAGGGTGGAACTTTCAAACAGGGGAGCTGGATCAACACTTGAAAAGCAAAACTTTACAGGGTGGTGTGGAAAAGAGGGCCTAAGTGGATAGCTCTTTCAGAGGTGCTACTGCAGACATTGACAGGCTGACTGGCCTCCTGTGCTGTACAATTCTACAAGGTGGTAGATGACAACATGTTTTTCCTGCTGGGTGCTTCAGTTTCCAATTGATTTTCTGAAATAGCTGAGCAGAAGCGAGAGTCTCAGCCTCAGTGGGTGCAGGAGAAATGAATCACGAGCATGTCAGGGGACCAGTAAAATTCACAGGTCCTTTGTGAGGAGAATGATAATTAGTGTATGGGTCACAGGGTCACCCCATACACACAATCTGTTTTTTTTATTTAATAGTATGCCCGACTGGTTGAGATTGTTGGCACACATGACCTGGCAGTAGGCATCACTCTGGGTGCCCACCAATCCATTGGTTTCAAAGGGATTCTCCTGTTTGGAAATGATGCCCAGAAGAAGAAGTACCTTCCAAAGCTGGCTACAGGTATGCAGCACTAAGCTACCACAGCGCAGACAGGGAAAGATCCCGGCCTTTCACACCTTGTAAACGGGGTTAAAATCCAGTCTGCTGTGAGGCACCCCTCACGCTGCCTGTGACAGTCTCTTCTGAAACTTAATTCCTATTAACCTGAATTAAAGAAGTGTTCTAGGTTCTGGATGTGAGTTTGCTTGCTGAGCTGGAAGGTTCATTTTCAGACGTTTCATCACCATTCTAGGTAACATCATCAGTGAGCCTCCGACGAAGCGCTGGTGTTATGTCCCGCTTTCTATTTATCTGTTTAGGTTTCCTTGGGTTGGTGATGTCATTTCCTGTGTTGGTCACGTCATTTCCTGTTCTTTTTCTCAGAGGGTGGTAGATGGGCTCCAAATCAATGTGTTTGTTGATGGAGTTCCGGTTGGAATGCCATGCTTCTAGGAATTCTGGTGCGTGTCTCTGTTTGGTTTGTCCTAGGATAGATGTGTTGTTCCCATCCTAGGACAAGCCAAACAGAGACACGCACGAGAATTCCTAGAAGCATGGCATTCCAACCGGAACTCCATCAACAAACACATTGGTTTGGAGCCCATCTACCACCCTCTGAGAAAAAGAACAGGAAATGACATCACCAACCCAAGGAAACCTAAACAGATAAATAGAAAGCAGGACATAACACCAGCGCTTCGTCAGAGGCTCACTGATGATGTTACCTAGAATGGTGACGAAACGTCTGAAAACGAAACTTCCAGCTCAGCGAGCAAACTCACATCCAGAACCTCAACCTGAGCTACAAATCTTCTCAAAACTTGTGTTCTAGGTCTAAGCAAAATGGAAACCGCTTTAGCCTAACTAAGTCTCTGCTGTCTCTGTCTTGGGGGTGTTTGATAGGGACAGTATTAAGACCATAAGGCATAGACGTGGAAATAAGGCCATTCAGCCCATCAAGTCCACTCCGCCATTTAAATCATGACTGGGCATTTCAACTCCACTTCCCTGCACTGTCCCCGTAGCCCTATATTCCTTCTGAGATCAAGAATTTGTCGATCTCTGCCTTGAAGGCATCCAACGCCCCGTATTGACACAGCTTTACTCTGTATCTAACCCCATGCTGTTCCTGGCCTGGGAGTATTTGATGGGGGACAGTGTAGATGGAGGTCATAAACCCAAATTATGTGCTTCTGAAAATGTCAGTGTTGGTCACAGCTGCCTGAGCAGCACTGTGACAGTCTGCCCTGAGTTCATAGATCATAGTATTCCTACTGTGTGGAAACAGGCCATTTGGCCCAACAAGTCCACATTGCCATTCTGAAGAGCATCCCACCCAGACCCATTCCCCTAATTTCCCGTGTCTAACCCACCTAACCCGCACATCCCTGGGCACTAAGAGACAATTTAGCACGGACAATCCACCCGAAACTACACGTCCCTGGGCACAATGTGGCAACTTAGCATGGCTAATCCATCCTAACCCGCACATCCCTGGGCATGACGGGACAATTTAGCACGGCCAACCCACCCTAACCTGCACATCTTTGTACTGTGGGCGGAAACCGGAGCACCCAGAGGAAACCCACGCAGACACTGGGAGAACGTGCAAACTCCCTCACAGACAGTGACCTGAGGATGGAATTGAACCCGGGTCCCTGGTGCCATGAGGCAGCGGTGCTAACCACTGAGCTGCACCTGTAATCCGGGTAAACACTCCCATGACAGCACTAAGGGTGTGCTGCAGTGTTGGAGGTGCTGTTTTTAGAGTTGATCAATAAAGTGAGGCCTTCTCTACCCTCCCAGATGAATGTGAAAAATTCCATGGCAGCCATTATCAAATGACTAAGTTCTCTCCCAAATCTCTCAATTAACATCATTAAATCAGATTGTGTGGTCATTGTTTGTGGGAGTTGACTGAGTGCAAATTGACTGTTGAATTTCCTCATGAGAACAGTGAGGAGTTTGGTGGCTGTGAAATGGTGTAAAAGATGCTGTGACACTGTGAGCTTGTTCTGCTCAGGAGAAACTATCGCTGCCTTCTGTCTGACTGAACCTGCGAGTGGCTCTGATGCTGCATCCATCCAAACCACAGCCAGAAAGAGCGACTGCGGAAAGTACTACATCCTTAATGGGGGCAAAATCTGGATCAGGTACGGGGTCACCTGGCAGAGGGGGCAGTGAAATCCAAACACCAGCCTTTGCACAAGACCATGATAGAAGTGTGGGAGTCTTTCCCACAGCACCCTAACACATTTCACATCTGAAACTAGTGGATTTTCATGATTAGAGAGCCACAGTGAGTGGTCAGAATTAGAATTCATCTCATTGATGGGCAATGCAAGCTTGAGGGGCCGAATGGCTTCCTCCTGTTCCTGTGGAAATGAATCAGAAGACACACGATACCAGCTTATCATCCATTAGGTTTATTTGAAATCCCAAGCTTTCGGAGCGCTGCACATTTGTCACCAGGTGAAGGAGCAATGCTCTGAAAGCTTGTCTTTTCCAAAAAAAAACCTGTTGAACTCTAACCTGGTGTCCTGTGACTTCTGACTTAGTCCACCCCAGTCCCACACTGGCACCTCCACGTTGTGAAGGTAAGTACAGTGAGTACAGGTGGGAAGTTGAGTTTTAAAAGGGGTTTCCCACTGGTCAATGAAGTGGATAAACGCACAATTTGCGAGAAATAGGAACCTGATTTTATTGAGTGATATAAGATCGTAATGGGACCTGACAGGGTGGATACTGAGAGAATGTTTTAAAGGGAAGAGACTAGAGCTGGGGGACACAGTTTTTAGAAAATGGGATTCCCATTTAACTCTGAGATGTAAATTTTCTTCTCTCAAAGGCCTTGAATGTGTGGATCCGTCTTCCCCAGAGAGTGAAGTAATTTTACAGTTGAGATGGAGAGCTTCCTGACTGACCAGGCAGTCAGAGATTATCTGGGGAGGTTACGGTTTCTATGCTGCCTGACCTGCTGAGCTTTTCCAGCAACTTTGTTTTTGTTCCTGATTTACGTCATCTGCAGTTCTTTTGGTTTCTGTTTCTGTGTTTAAGAGGCAGGAATACGGAGTTGAGAGCACTGTCAGATTTAGCCATGATCTTACTGAAAGGCATATCAGGTTCGAAGGAGGAAGTTACATACACCTGCTTTCAATTCTCCTAACTGTAATATCTCCATGTTTACAGGTAGAACAAAGCTGGGAGGGAGAGCGAGCTGTGAGGAGGATGCAGGGATGTTTCGGTGTGATTTGGACAAACTAAATGATTGGGCAAATGCCGTATAATGTGAATAAATGTGCGGTTACCCAAATTGGGCGTAAAAAGCAGGTGGATTATTATCTGAATGGCAAAAGATTGGAAAGGGAAGGTGCAACAAGACCTGAGTGTCCTCGTACACCAGCTGCAGCAAATAGTGTATTGGCCTTTGTAGCGTGAGGATTTGAATACAGGGGTAGGGATGTCTTTCTGCAATTGTATGGGAATACTTTTTTATTACTCCCAACTTGGGTAACCGAACATTTATCCACATTATTTGGGAATACTGGTCTCCTTTCCTGAAGAAGGAATTTCAGGCTATAGAAGGAATGCAACTAAAGTTTACCCGACTGATTCCTGGGATGGCGGGACTGAGGTATGAAGTGAGAATGGATCAGTTAGGGTTGTGTTCACTGGACTTTAGAAGAAAGGGGAGGGGGAACCTCATGGATCTCAATAAAATACCAACAGGACTAGGTAGACTAAATGCAGAAAGGATATTTCCGGTGACCAGGGATTTCAGAATCAGGAGGTCACAGTTTACTGATGATAGGCGGGCCATTTAGGACCGAGAGTGAAGTTGCTGTGCCTTTCAGTAAGATCATGGCAAAAATGATTCTGACCTCAACCCCTCATCCCTGCCTGTATAGCATAGAAACTACTCCCAATAACCACTGACTGTGTGGTCATTCTGGAAACTCTCAGTTTCTGCTGTTTCTAAACAAAGGCCTCTGGAATTCACTGCCACAGAGAGCTTTTGAGGCCTAAACACTGAGTGTTTTCAAGGAGTTAGATATAGTTCTTAGGGCCAAAGCATCAAAGGTGTTGGGGAGAAAGCAGGAACAGGCACCTAAGATTCCAGAGAAGGACAGGACCAACAGGCTACCCCTTTAACCAATGATATTATGGATTGAAAAAAATCAGCTAGGGCTGAAAGAACAAGGGCAGAAGCTCTATAGGAATACCATTCCCTGTAAGGTCCTCCTCTAAGGCACACACCATCTTGAGTTCGAAACTATTCGCTATTCCTTCAGTGTTCCCGGTCAAAATCCTGACATTTTTCTTCTGCCGCAAACCACCCCCCACCCCCCCCCCCCCCCCATGGAATTGTGGGTCAGCCTACAGCCTAAGGACTGCAGGATTTCAATAAGGTGGCTCACCTCCATCACTTACAGGGCAGTTAGGGAAGGGCAATAAATGCTGGTCCGGCCAAGAAGCTCAAAGTTCACTAACAAGGAAAAGTTGACAACTAATGTGCTGAGTCATGTGACTTCACAAAACCGAGTGTAATAAGGGTGAATGGTACAAATTGTTCAGTAAATTCTGACAATTTGTAAATCACAGTGTACCTCCCCTAGACCTCAACTTCCTGGCTAATGTACACGTAGAGAATGGCATATGTCATGAACTGGCTGTTGTTTTAGTGAGATTTGTGTCCTTGTATCTCATTTTCACAATTACTGTGATCGGGTTTCATCTGTGTCTTCAAAACCAGCAACCATTAGCTCACTGCATGCCCGACCCATCATCTGAAGCAGTTTGTTTAATAAGTCCTGTTGCCATCCTGGTGTGCATGATGGTAACCCTGTACTCATGTCCATGTGTTTTGGCAGTAATGGTGGCCTGGCTGATATCTTCACTGTCTTTGCTAAAATGTCGGTGAAAGATGAAACAACCGGTGAAGTGAAGGACAAAATCACCACATTTATTGTGGAGCGGGGATTTGGAGGAGTGACAAGGTAGGACGTGTTTAACCCGTGGGGCTGTGAGATGATGTGGCGGTGTACACACCCTCCATTCTAAACTGCTACACCAACATTTATCATGCAAATATCCTGGATAAGTATAATGTAGGAGCAAATTACTGCAGATGCTGAAATTACTGCAAATGCTGGAGATCACAGTGGATCAGGCAGCGTCCATGGAGAGAAAGCAAGCTAAAGTTTTGAGTCCAATGGGACTGCCTGTTGTTTCCGGTCCAGCAGATAGACACACCGTTGTTCTGCCTTTCTCACATTCCAATCACTTCATCTGAACTTTCTCCTCCAGCTCTCATCCTTCCCGCTGGCAACTGTTGCATAAATGCTGCCCCTCCACACTTCCCATCAGCTCTGATGAAGAGTCGTCAGGACTTGAAACATTAGCTTGCTTTCTCCGTGAACGCTGCCTGACCCACTGATCTCCAACACTTTTTATAATTGTGCCTTCCCTCCAGTGAATTACTTCAAAATACCTCCGTGCTGCTGCTCATTGGCAGGAGGGTGCTATTGCAGCATTACAAGTTTAGGGTGGGACAGAAAACAGCAAGTGATTGAAGGGGTCTGTACATCCTGTTCTACACATCCCTGGCCCTCAATTATACTTACCCCAAACGCTACAGGGAGATCAGTTCGCCATAGCTTTGGCTGTAAGGCAAAGATCTGGCATTTTAAAGGTGCCTTTTGAAACGCCGGGGCACCCCAAAACAGTGATAGCCAATGAAATACTTTGTTGAAACCTACTCACTGATGGTAATGTCAGAAAGCTGGTGGACGTTGAGAAGATGTTTCCACTAGTGGGGGAGTCGCAAACTAGTGGAATACAGTTTCAGAATAAATGGGCACTCGTTTAAAACCGATACATGAAGAAATTTCTTCTGACAGCGGATTGAGTGAGTCTGGCGACCTCTCACCCAGAAGGTTGTGGGGGCTGGATTACTGAAAGCATTTAAAGAGGAGGTAGGTTTATATTTGAATTGTACGTGGGTTGAGGGCCATGAAGAGCTGGCATGAAATAGAGGTTGAAGCCTGTGGCAAATCAGTCAAGATCTTATTGAATAGTGGAACAGGCCTGCACAGAGTTTTATGTTCCACGCGGGTGATCTTTCCAACAGTGCATCTCAAACCACAGCATTCTCTGGCTCGTAGCCAGCTTATCTCACTTGCCCCTCCCCTGACCTACGAGCGCACAGTCACCCTCCTGGGGCAGCCATGATTGTGAATTTATTCTTCACAAACTGAACCCAAAACCCATTTGAGGAAATTTGGGGACTGTAGATCTGGGAGAAAATGAAGTCTCATTGATTGAAGGTCCAGGTGGCATGAGGAAAACCAACTGAAGTGCCTCTACCTACCCTTTCCAGCGTAGAAATGCAGAGGAGGCCATTGGGCCCATTTGTGTTGTTCAGGCTCTTTGAAAGAGCTATTCTATTAGTCCCATTACGCCCAACCACTCTTTCTTCATAGCCCTAATAATTTTATTTTTCGGATAACTTTTATAAAGCGTTTTAGATTATTATCATGGAATCTGCTTCCGCTTTGCTTTCAGGCAGTATTTTCCAGATCACCACAACTTACTGTGGGGGGAAAAAAATCTCTACATACAGTGTGGAAGCAGGCTATTCAGCCCATTGAGTCCACACTGACCATCTGAAGACCATCCCACCCAGACCCCTACACTGACCCGTAACCTTGAATTGCCCATGGCCGAGGGCTCCTAACCTGCTCAACTTCAGACTGAGGGAGGGATCCAGAGCAGCCGGAGGATCTCTCCTTCGGGTTCTTCTGCCAATTGTCCTTAATCCATGTCCCTCTGATATTCTTACCACTGGGAATAGTTTCTCATTGTTTACTCAATCAAATCTCTTATGAATCTAAGCATCTCTATTAACTCTCCATTTAACTATCTCAGCTCTAAGGACAATCCCAGTGTCTCCAAGTCCCAGGGAGTATTCTTGTAAATCCTGTCTGCAACCTCTCCAAAGCACCGACGGTTCTCCTGAAATATGGTACCCATCAGGGAACTGGCCACAAAACACCAGTTGTTGCTTCACCGAAGATCTATACTGGTTTAACACACCACCTCATGTTTTGACTTTCTAACTTTGTCAATGAGCAGCTCAAATCGTTACCAAGTAAACCTTATCTCCGTCCTTTTGTGTTTCAGTGGGCCTCCAGAGAAGAAAATGGGCATCAAAGCTTCAAACACAGCGGATGTGCACTTTGAGGATGTGAAGGTGCCAGTGGAGAACGTGCTGGGAGAAGTTGGCAGTGGTTTCAAGGTGGCCATGAATATTTTGAATAACGGACGCTTTGGCATGGCAGCTGCTCTCTCTGGGACCATGAAAGGAGTCATTGCCAGGGCAGTAAGTGTCTTTGAAACCATTTCTATATCAGATGCTGGCCCGCTTCAATGGCTGGCTTGTATCCCACAGTGTCACGTGTTCCTTGGCAATATTCAAGCATTGTGCTTTTTCAGCGTAGACTTAGTTCCAAAGGGAAAAAGACTGGCATTTTTACAATCTCAGGGTGTCCTCAAATTCTGTACTGTCTACATGTGGGAAGCTTGACTGTAAAAGTGTTGTAATATAGAAAATGTGACATTTAATTTATACACAGAAAACACCCACAAATTACTGGATAATGGAGACGAGGCAAGAGAGGAGAATAGTGATATAGGAAATGGAGTCCGAGAATGGCAGTTAAGGACAGCGTCAATAATCAAGACTTAGATGTAGCATAAACAAGCGAACAGTTCTGTATATGAATGCACAAAACATTCAGAACAAGGTAAACAAATTGATCATGCACAGTCAATTAAATAAGTGGAAGCCAATGTTCCTTACGTAGAGTTCAGGGCGATCTGGATTGGGTCCTGAATATTGAGCGGTGTATGACATTCCACAAAATTAGGAAGCTAAGTAAAGTTGGAGGGCTAGTATTTTAATTAAGTATGACCGTTGTACAATAGTTAGAGATGACCTTGGTCCAGGAGATCGGGATGTAGAATCTCTTGGGTGGAGATGAGGAATATCGGAAAAGGGAATGTTATAAAGTGGAGGTTGATTTCCTCTGACCACCCCCCCCCCCCCCCCCCCCGCCCACCGCCTTACTGAGAAGTAAAACTGAAACACCCAAAGTGGAGTGTATTGCTCTGTAATCTGTTAAACCGGTGTGCGAAAAGTGGTGTAACCTGCCTTTCAGCAACTTCTAGTGGTTAATTAAAATAAATCTCTGACGCTGACTTTACAATCGACAAATAACAATTTATTTATCTAACTCCAACAGTGTACAAATTAATTAAACCATAAACAACTTTTATTTTGAGTCCTTTCAGGGCTTTCCTTTCTTGTGTATTGAGTGTGTTTTCTTCCTTTTTCTTGCTTAGTGTTGGTGCGACTGTCTGTCTGATGGTTTGCTGGGTCTCTTCTGTGAGTTTGTTGTCTTTCAGTGTTGTTTCTCACGCTGCTAAGAAATCTTCCTTGTCCGCATCCCGGAAGTTGTAACTTAATCCTCTTACTAAGACGGCTTTTTCAGTGTCTGTTCATGGTCGGTCAGATAAGTTTTTATTTTAATCCATGCTTTTGTGCTGTCTGTGTTGTTATTTTGTTTGAGTTTGTCTAGTTTTTTCTGCAGGTCTAGTTTTTTTGTTTTCTGTGTTTGCCACTGTCGGATGTCTATGGCTGGTTGTACTGTGTCTGTCCATTCGTGGTCTGTCGCGTTAGTGAGTAAAGTTTTTTGGCGCGAAATTTCCTCGTTGTATTTACGGAGTCTGTTGTGGGCATCATTGATCATTTCTCGAAGCATTCTGCGGCCGTTTTGCTCTGCTATTCTTTTGTCTAGTGGGGTGTTAAGGGGAGGTTTGTATTTGAGACATTTGGGTAGTACCTGTTTCCTTAGGCATTCATGCAGGAAGTACAGTTGTTCGCAGGTGGCACTCTGTCGGATGGCACTGGTTTCCCATCTTCGGGCCAGTTTTAGCGTATTGCGCCCATAGGTGCTAGAGAGTTTTGAGAAGATTTGTAGCTCAGGTTGAGGTTCTGGATGTGAGTTTGCTCGCTGAACTGGAAGGTTAGTTTTCAGACATTTCGTCACCATTCTAGGTAACATCTGAAAAGATGTATTTCCAGTTCTCAGTCCAGCCGATATTACCACAATTCCCACATGACCAACTGGGAAATCTCAAGGAGGTGTAAATGTCAGGAGGTCATCCAGGAAACTAAACTGTTTAGAACATGCTGCAGAGATAATGGGAACTGCAGATGCTGGAGAATCCAAGATAACAGAGTGTGAAGCTGGATGAACGCAGTGGGCCGAGCGGCATCTCAGGAGCACAGAAGCTGACGTTTTGGATCTGGACCCTTCATCAGAGATGGAGATGCTCTCTGATGAAGGGTCGGGGCTCAAAGCGTAGGCTTTTGTGCTCCTGGGATGCTGCTTGGCCTGCTATGTTCGTCCAGCTTCACACTTTATTATACTGGACTATTAGTTTTTTTTCCATGCAGTGTATTTCGATGGCAACTAACTGTGGACAGGACAGATACAAACCATGTGCAACCTGCCTTAGCTGCATTGAATCTTACTTATGTTTCAAGCTTTTGTCAGAAAATATGTTGTTTGCTGTTCCAACTGTTTCAGCTGCCTCTGCAGAAATGGACAATACATGCTGCTACAATGCGATCCTCTTCCAAATTATTTTTGGTTTTCAGTTCTTCATTCGTTCAGTGCATCTAATCACTATAGAGGCCAAACCAACACTGTATGAAGAACTGAAGATTCTGCTTGCTGCAAATCGCATATTCCAACAGAAATTTATCAGGGATGAGGAATGGCTGTTTCAATAGTTAAGGGTCGGCTGTTGAAAGGCTGATGTTTTCCAAGCCGTTTGATATTGCTGGGACAGTTTTTTTTTGTAATATGCAAAAAAAATTACTCAGGCCTTTCACAGGCCAACTCAACCTAACTGTAATTAAGCAAAATACTACATATGCGGGAAATCAGAATGTGGGGAAGTTCAGGAAAACAAAGTGCTGGAAATACTCAGGCAACATCTGTGAAGAGACAAAGCTAACATTTCAGGATGCAATCCTTCGCCCTGCTTTGGTCCTAGATGCATTTTCCAATAAAATAGCTGACCCACCTCAGAGCTCAGTCACTGCAAAAATAAACATGCAGCTTTTGTTTTTAGAAAAGGGCACAAGATGTGAGCAGTGAGCATCAAACATCATTTTGATAAAGACCTTGTGACCAAAGCTGCTTCACCAGGGCGTAGCTAATGCTCTAAACAGAGCTCAGTGTGCAGAAGTTATAAAGAGCAGAATTCAACTGCTAACCTTGAAGAATAATTTCTACTTTGCAGAAAATATTGAGGTTGTATGGACAGGGAGCCTTGCTGAGGAATTCAGTAATGTGCAGGAACTATTTGGGGAACTTTATCAAACGTATTGTGATCATCTGATTTGATAAATACCATAACTTGCCTTCATGTACCTGCCATTTGTGTTCTGAAACTGTGCTGATGACTGCCAAACGTGATGCAGCGGAGATTATACAAATACACCCATGTTGGAATTATTGAGAAAATCCCCCATATCAGCTGCCATGGGTCACCTTCACAACATAAGCAATTAGCTGGTTTCCCTGTAGAACAGGACACATCACATTTGCCACTGCAGCCAAGTTAAATCTTTTAGTGGGGATGTCTGAGCTCAGATTTTTGCAAACATCTACGTCAGGCCATGGGAAACATACATTCCTGAAAGCAAGTTTCCATTTCATATTTCCACTTAAGGATTGCAGGAATATCCACTAGTTCCAATAATGAAGGGTAGTAATATAAACATTCAACTTAGAGCATTTATTAGAGTCTCAGAGTCATACAGCACAGAAATAGACCCTTCAGTCCAATTTGTCCGTGCCGACCAAGTTTCCTAAACTGTACTAATCCCATTTGCTTTTATATCCCTGTAAAGTTTTCCTCTTTGGGTAATTGTCCAAATGTCTTTTAAACTTTGTAATAAGCAGAATTCAGCTGTACATGTATGTGCCACTTCCTCTGGCAGATCCACCCTCTGTGTGAAAATATTGCCCCACAGGTCCCTGCTGCTTCCCTCATGCAAATAATGTGTTTGGGCCTTCAGAAAACATCAGTAAGATTTTGAAAAATATAATTAAATAGGTTATTACTCAAAATTAGACCTCAGGATTGGGGTTAAATATCAACACTTATTGGAAATTTCTTAAAGGACTTAAATTTGACACCAGGATTAAACAGTTTTGTTTGTGGATGATATGAGGGACTTAAGGGGAGGAAAGAGAGGAGGGGGAGTGGTGATTTTGGTTTGGGATAACATTATGGCTGTACTTAGTGAGTACTTAGGGAGGATTCCTGGGAGTTTGCCCAAGGAAATTATTTGCGTTGAACTATGAAATAAGAAAGGGGTGACCATCTTGTTGGGATTGTACAAAAGGCACCCCCAGTAGTCAACGGGAAATTGAGATGAAAATATGTAAGGAGATCTCAGATATCTGTGAGAATAATAGGGTTGTAATGGCTGGGGATTTTAACTTTTCAAACATAGACTGGGCCTGGCATAGTGTTAAGAGGTGGGATGGGAAGGAATTTGTTCAGTGTGTGAAAGAAAACTTTCTTATTCAGTATGTGGATGTACATTCAAGAGAAGGAGCAAAACTTGACCTGTTGGGAATAAGGCAGGCAAATGATTGAGGTGACAGGAAGGGAGTACTTTGGGGCAAGTGATCATAATTCTATCAGTTTTAAAATAGCTATGGAAAAGGACAGACTGATCAAAAAGTTAAATTGGAAAAAAAAACAATTTTCATGGTATTAGGCAGGAACTTCCAAAGTTACGAAAACAGAAATTGCTGGTAAAGCTCAGCAGGTGTTGCTGCATCTGGTGAGAGAAATCAGACACTCATTAGTGACATTTAAGCAACTGCTGGACATGCACATGGACAGCAGTGAATTGAGGGGAATGTAGGTTATTTTATTTTTGGATTAGGATTATTCCACGGCACAACATCGTGGGCCAAAGGGCCTGTACTGTGCTGTACTTTTCTATGTTCTATGTTCAAACCAAATAAACCCATTCTAACTACTAACTATTCCTGAATAAAACAACACTTTGATGGTATGCTGTTCCAATAATTAATAGTCCCACTTATAAAACTAAAATAAAGTAGAGTTTAGTCTCTTAAAATTACAGCCTGGTTATGTGTCTTCTGGATTATTCTGTGCTCTCTCTGTTGAATGTTCTGTCAGGAATGCCTTCTCTGTTGGTTCTTGTATCAAGAATATTAACTAGTTGTGCTGTAGGTACTTAGGTTCTTTAGATGGTGCTTTCTCTAATACTTAGAGAAGACTGTGGGAGCCAGTGATTCTGTCTTGAGAATTGTCAACTCTGGCAGATGGCAGTTAGGCCTCCTCTTTTTGTCCAACTACCCTCTTCTTTTATACACTGATGATATATCAGTTTCCTACAATAGGGTTGGTCCTATGTTGTCAAAGCCATCAGATTTAAATGTAATTGGGTTTTGGTAGCGTAAAAGCCTCATTCAGATTGATTGGCTAAATTCAGAACTTGTCCTGATAAGAAAACAAAACTGCTACTTGGCCTGCTAACTGTACGGCCTGTTGATACAAATATTTCAATTCAGGTGCTCTCTGTGCTCTTGCAAACTTTCAAGCTGCTCACAGGAGTCCTTTTTAAAGCACTGTCTTTTCAAGGGACCACGCACTACTTTCACTCCTAGCATTTTACAAATACCAAGTTCTAAACGAGTACTCTACTCAACTTCATAACAGAAGTCAGGAGTGGGATCCTTGGAAACTGTGAGTCAGTCTTGGGATCGCCGTCATGTTGTTCAGTGTGCGTGACCCTTGGAGTGGCTGTGCTGCTTAGAGAGACTGTTAATGACAGTGGCCTACAGGCCACCTCACCGTAACCGCAATATGGGACAAAGTGTATGTCGTGATTGGAACCAGGTCGCTCTTATTGACGAAGATCCTTGATTGTGGTTGTTTGCCTGGGCCAGTCAGAGAGCCCTGGCTGACCAATAGAAACAGGAGATTCAGAATCTCCTCAGTTCAGGGGACTGACTCCATGCTGGCTGGCCACAGCCAGTGTACTGTGCACAAGTAAATAAAGCGGGTCTTGGTGATGGGATACCAGTCTCTGTGCAGTCATTTCAATATACAAGGAGACATCTTCTTGTGGTAAAGGGACAGTAATAATAATGGGTGCCTTTAATCTACTTATGACCTGAAGAAATCAGATTGCCAATAGTAGACTAGATAAGGAGTTAATAGAATGCTTTTGAGAGAGTTTCTTAAGCTGCACGCTGTGGAACTGACCAGGGTGCAGGTCATATTCAGAGATAATGGGAACTGCAGATGCTGGAGATTCCAAGATAATAAAATGTGAGGCTGGATGAACACAGCAGGCCAAGCAGCATCTCAGGAGCACAAAAGCTGACGTTTCGGGTCTAGACCCTTCATCAGAGAGGGGGATGGGGGGAGGGAACTGGAATAAATAGGGAGAGAGGGGGAGGCGGACCGAAGATGGAGAGTAAAGAAGATAGGTGGAGAAGGTGTGGGTGGGGAGGTAGGGAGGGGATAGGTCAGTCCAGGGAAGACGGACAGGTCAAGGAGGTGGGATGAGGTTAGTAGGTAGGAAATGGAGGTGCGGCTTGGGGTGGGAGGAAGGGATGGGTGAGAGGAAGAACCGGTTAGGGAGGCAGAGACAGGTTGGACTGGTTTTGGGATGCAGTGGGTGGGGGGGAAGAGCTGGGCTGGTTGTGTGGTGCAGTGGGGGGAGGGGATGAACTGGGCTGGTTTAGGGATGCAGTGGGGGAAGGGGAGATTTTGAAACTGGTGAAGTCCACATTGATACCATATGGCTGCAGGGTTCCCAGGCGGAATATGAGTTGCTGTTCCTGCAACCTTCGGGTGGCATCATTGTGGCAGTGCAGGAGGCCCATGATGGACATGTCATCAAGAGAATGGGAGGGGGAGTGGAAATGGTTTGCGACTGGGAGGTGCAGTTGTTTGTTGCGAACTGAGCGGAGGTGTTCTGCAAAGCGGTCCCCAAGCCTCCGCTTGGTTTCCCCAATGTAGAGAAAGCCGCACCGGGTACAGTGGATGCAGTATACCACATTGGCAGATGTGCAGGTGAACCTCTGCTTAATGTGGAATGTCATCTTGGGGCCTGGGATGGGCCGCACCCCCAGCTACCTACTAACCTCATCCCACCTCCTTGACCTGTCCGTCTTCCCTGGACTGACCTATCCCCTCCCTACCTCCCCACCCACACCTTCTCCACCTATCTTCTTTACTCTCCATCTTCGGTCCGCCTCCCCCTCTCTCCCTATTTATTCCAGTTCCCTCCCCCCATCCCCCTCTCTGATGA
Source organism: Stegostoma tigrinum (assembly GCF_030684315.1). Classification (NCBI taxonomy): domain Eukaryota; kingdom Metazoa; phylum Chordata; class Chondrichthyes; order Orectolobiformes; family Stegostomatidae; genus Stegostoma; species Stegostoma tigrinum. The sequence continues at coordinate 1,733,456 of NC_081398.1, forward strand.
AGGGTCTAGGCCCGAAACATCAGCTTTTGTGCTCCTGAGATGCTGCTTGGCCTGCTGTGTTCATCCAGCCTCACATTTTATTATGCAGGTCATATTCAACTGGTTCTATGTAATGTGGCGTTTGGTGATCTTGCCTTTATTGGTCAGTGCATTGAATATAGGCATTGGGAAGGTCATGTTGCAGCTGTACAGGACATTGGTCAGGGTCCCTTTTGGAATACTGTGCGCCATTCTGGTCTCCCTGCTATAGGAAGGATGAAACTTCAAAGGGTTCAGAAAAGATTTACAATGATGGTGCCAGGGTTGGAGGGTTTGAGCTACAGGGAGAAGCTGAATAGACTGGGGCAATTTTCCCCGGAGCGTCAGGGGCTGAGGGGTGATCTTACGGAGTTTTATAAAATCATGGGGGGCATGGATAGGGTGAACAGCAAAGGTCTTTTCCCCAGGGTAGGGGGAGTCCAAAACTAGAGGGGCATAGCTTTAAGGTGAGAGGGAAAAAATTGTAAAGGGACCTAAGAGGCAACATTTTCACACAGAGGGTGGTGCGTGTATGGAATGAGCTGCCAGAGGAAGTGGTGGAGCCTGGTACAATTCCAACATTGAAAAGGCATCTGGTTAAGTATATGAATAGGAAGGGTTTAGAGGGATATGGGCCAAATGCTGGCAAATGGGGTGAGATTAATTAGGATATCTGGTCGGCATGGAGGAGTTGGACCAACGGGTCTGTTTCCACACTGTACAGCTCTATGACCCGAAGGCACCTTGAGGTAGTAGTGACTACAATATGATTGAATTAACATACCACTTGAAAGAGCGGAGAATGGCTCAAGGTAACTGAGAAGATTTATCATAGTTTTGTCAAAGGGAAATTGTATTTAACCATTATATTGGCGTTCTTTGAAGGAGTAATGTGTTGTAGAGAAAAGGAAACTTGCAGGCATGCTGTGTGTGTGAATCTCCAGAAGGTATGTGATGAGCTGCCATGCCAAAGGTTATTACCAAAAGCTTATGGTGCAGGAGGCATAACATATTAACAAGGATAGAATTGGCTTGCTGGCAGAAGAAAGGACAGTCTGCACAATTGGGTCTTCATCTGATTGGCAGGATGTGGCAAGTGGAATGCTGCAGGTGTCAGTGCTGGGGTGTCAGCCTTTTTCTAACTTGCATCAATGACCTAGAGGAACAGAGTGAAAACATGGCAACTACATTCACAGATGACACCAAGTTAGGTCGGAAAACATGTTGCGAAGGGGAGAAGGAAGTTGTAGATTTAGGATAGAATAGAATCCCTCCAGTGTGGAAAGAGACCATTCCACCCAACAAGTTCACACTGACTCTCTGAAGAGCATCCCACACAGACCCCCCCCTCCGGTTTGTCTGTTTGTTTGGGTTTATTGCTGAGGAATCAGCGGACTGTGTTCATAGGGTACCCATTCTTTTTGAATATGCTGTATAGGTGATTTTCCTCTGCTCTGCATAGTTCCTCTGTGCTGCAGTGTGTGGTGGCTCGTTGGAATAATGTTCTAATGCAGCTTCGTTTGTGGGCGTTGGGATGGTTGCTCCTGTAGTTCAGTATTTGGTCCGTATGTGTTGTTTTCCTGTAGACGCTGGTTTGAAGTTCCCCATTGACTGTTCGCTCTACTGTGACATCTAGGAATGGCAGTTTGCTGTTGTTTTCCTCCTCTTTTGTGAATGTTATGCCAGTAAAGGGTATTATTGATGGTCTTGAACGTTTCCTCTAATTTGTTTTGTTTAGTGTTGAGAAAGGTGTCATCCACGTTACGGACCCAAATTTTGGGTTGGATGATTGGCAGAGCTGTTTGTTCGAGTCTCTGCATTACTGCCTCTGCTAAGAACCTAGAATGGTGACAAAACGTCTAAGAACGAACCTTCCAGCTCAGCGAGCAAACTCACGTCCAGAACCTCAACCTGAGCTACAAATCTTCTCAAAACTCGCTATCCAGAAGATCATCAGGTGCCATTTCAGCCCCACCTCCAATGAGATGCCACCACCAGCCACATATTCCCCTCCCCTCCCTTGCCTGCCTTTTGCAGGGACTGTTCCCTCCAGGACACCTTGGTCCAATCTTCCTTCACATAACAACGACCCACAGCCCCATGGCACCTTCCCCTCCAACCGTGAAGGTATAACACCTGCCCATTTACCTCACCCAGTATCCAAGGGCCCAAACATGCCTTCCAGATGAAACAACACCTCACCTGCACTTCCCAGAAACTAGTCTACTACACTCGCCGCTCACAATGTGATCTCTTGTACATTAGGGAAATGCAACATAGACTGGGTGACTGCTTTGTGTAATATCTTTTATTGCTCGCAAAAGAGGCCCTGAGCTTCCAGTTGCCTGCCATGTTAACCCACCACCCTGTTCCCTAGCCAACACCTTTGTCTCTGACTTGCTGCAGTGTTCCAGTAAAGCTCAACACAAGCTGGATAAACAAATGATATAGCCAGAAATAGGTTTGAGGATATAAAAAGTGATTTCAGGGAGTTAGGATGGAAGCTGCAGAGCAGGACGAACAGAGTAGTGTTCTCTGGTTTACTACCGGTGCCACGAGATAGCGAGGTGAGGAACAGGGAGCGGGCGCAGCTGAACACGTGGCTACGCAGCTGGTGTAGGAGGGAGGGCTTCAGATATGTTGATAATTAGGATGCCTTCTGGGGAAGGTGGGACCTGTACAAGAAGGACGGGTTGCATCTGAACTGGAAGGGGACCAATGTCCTGGGTGGAAGGTTTGCTCGAGTAGTTTGAGAGGGTTTAAACTAGTATGGCAGGGGGGTGGGAACCTGAGCTGTATACCAGAGGTGAGCGTTGATGCAGGTGAGGCAGTAGCAAGAGGTAGACCAGCTAGTGGGAAGGATTTTCCTGGGAAGGAACCAAGGGATCGGTTAAAGTGTGTTTGCTTTAATGCAAGGAGTATCAGGAATAAAAGTGATGAACTTAGAGCATGGATCATTACCTGGTGCTATGATGTTGTGGCCATAACAGAGACATGGGTTTCTCATGGGCAGGAATGGTTGCTGGATGTTCCAGGGTTTAGAACATTTAAAAAGAATAGGGAGGGGGGAAAAAGAGGAGGGGGTGTAGCACTACTATTCAGAGAGGGTATCACAGCTACAGAAGCTTCCATTGTCGAGGAAGATCTGCCTACCGAGTCAGTGTGGGTGGAAATTAGGAACAGCAAGGGAGTAGTCACCTTGTTAGGGGTTTACTACAGGCCCCCCAATAGCAGCAGGGAGATTGAAGAAAGCTTAGGTCGGGAGATTTTGGAAAAGTGTGGACGCAGTAGGGTGGTTGTAATGGGTGACTTTAACTTTCCTAATATTGATTGGAACCTCCTTCGAGCAGAAGATTTGAATGGAGCTGTTTTTGTAAGGTGTGTTCAGGAGGGTTTCCTAACGCAGTACGTTGACAGGCCGACGATGGGAGAGGCCATTCTAGACTTGGTGCTCGGAAACGAGCCGGGGCAGGTATTGGATCTTGTGGTGGGAGAGCATTTTGGTGATAGTGACCATAACTGCCTCACATTCTACATAGCTATGGAGAAGGAGAGGATTAGGCAAAATGGGAGGATATTTAATTGGGGAAGAGGAAACTATGATGCGATTAGACATGAGTTAGGAAGCATGGACTGGGAGCAGTTGTTCCATGGTAAGGGAACTATAGACATGTGGAGATGGTTTAAGGAACAGTTGTTGCGAGTGATGAGTAAATATGTCCCTCTGAGACAGGCAAGAAGGGGTAAGATTAAGGAACCTTGGATGACGAGAGCGGTGGAGCTTCTAGTGAAAAGGAAGAAGGTAGCTTACATAAGGTGGAGGAAGCTAGGGTCAAGTTCAGCTAGAGAGGATTACATGCAGGCAAGGAAGGAGCTCAAAAATGGTCTGAGGAGAGCCAGGAGGGGGCACGAGAAAGGCTTGGCAGAAGGAATCCGGGAAAACACAAAGGCATTTTACACTTACTTGAGGAATAAGAGAATGGTCAAAGAAAGAGTAGGGCCGATCAGGGATAGCATAGGGAACTTGTGTGTGGAGCCTGAGGAGGTAGGGGAAGCCCTAAATGAGTTTTTTGCTTCTGTCTTTACGAAAGAAACCAACTTTGTAGTGAATGAAACCTTTGAAGAGCAGGTGTGCATGCTGGAATGGATAGAGATAGAGGAAGCTGATGTGCTGAAAATTTTGTCAAACATTAAGATTGACAAGTCGCCAGGCCCGGATCAGATTTGTCCTCGGCTGCTTTGGGAAGCGAGAAATGCAATTGCTTCGCCACTTGCGAAGATCTTTGCATCCTCGCTCTCCACTGGAGTCGTACCTGAGGACTGGAGAGAGGCAAATGTAATTCCTCTCTTCAAGAAAGGAAATAGGGAAATCCCCGGCAATTATAGACCGGTAAGTCTCACGTCTGTCGTCTGCAAGGTGTTAGAAAGGATTCTGAGGGATAAGATTTATGACCATCTGGAAGAGCATGGCTTGATCAAATACAGTCAACACGGCTTTGTGAGGGGTAGGTCATGCCTTACAAACCTTATCGAGTTTTTTGAGGATGTGACTAGAAAGGTTGATGAGGGTCGAGCTGTGGATGTGGTGTATATGGACTTCAGTAAGGCATTTGATAAGGTTCCCCATGGAAGGCTCATTCAGAAGGTCAGGAGGAATGGGATACAGGGGAACTTAGCTGCTTGGATACAGAATTGGCTGGCCAACAGAAGACAGCGAGTGGTAGTAGAAGGAAAATATTCTGCCTGGAAGTCAGTGGTGAGTGGGGTTCCACAGGGCTCTGTCCTTGGGCCTCTACTGTTTGTAATTTTTATTAATGACTTGGACGAGGGAATTGAAGGATGGGTCAGCAAGTTTGCAGATGACACAAAGGTCGGAGGTGTCGTTGACAGTGTAGAGGGCTGTTGTAGGCTGCAGTGGGACATTGACAGGATGCAGAGATGGGCTGAGAGGTGGCAGATGGAGTTCAACCTGGATAAATGCGAGGTGATGCATTTTGGAAGGTCGAATTTGAAAGCTGAGTACAGGATTAAGGATAGGATTCTTGGCAGTGTGGAGGAACAGAGGGATCTTGGTGTGCAGATACATAGATCCCTTAAAATGGCCACCCAAGTGGACAGGGTTGTTAAGAAAGCATATGGTGTTTTGGCTTTCATTAACAGGGGGATTGAGTTTAAGAGTCGTGAGATCTTGTTGCAGCTCTATAAAACTTTGGTTAGACCGCACTTGGAATACTGCGTCCAGTTCTGGGCGCCCTATTATAGGAAAGATGTGGATGCTTTGGAGAGGGTTCAGAGGAGGTTTACCAGGATGCTGCCTGGACTGGAGGGCTTATCTTATGAAGAGAGGTTGACTGAGCTTGGTCTCTTTTCATTGGAGAAAAGGAGGAGGAGAGGTGACCTAATTGAGGTATACAAGATAATGAGAGGCATGGATAGAGTTGATAGCCAGAGACTATTTCCCAGGGCAGAAATGGCTAGCACGAGGGGTCATAGTTTTAAGCTGGTTGGTGGAAAGTATAGAGGGGATGTCAGAGGCAGGTTCTTTACGCAGAGAGTTGTGAGAGCATGGAATGCGTTGCCAGCAGCAGTTGTGGAAGCAAGGTCATTGGGGTCATTTAAGAGACTGCTGGACATGCATATGGTCACAGAAATTTGAGGGTGCATACATGAGGATCAATGGTCGGCACAACATTGTGGGCTGAAGGGCCTGTTCTGTGCTGTACTGATCTATGTTCTATGTTCTATGTTCTATGTTCTAACACCTCGTTTCCGCTTGGGGACCCTGTGGACCTCTGGACTCAATATCAAGTTCAATAATTTTAGGGCCTAAACCTAAACTGTCCCGTGTCCCAGCCCCCTACCCCACAACCAGGCCTTGTTATCCCATAGCCTGCCATTACACACTACCTATTGTTAATCACTAACAGTCCCCATTAACAATTATTCACACAGCTAGCCCAGATCGTTATCAACTCCTTTGTCTATTCCACTGCTCTTCTCCCGCTTTGGGCTCTTTATCCTTTATTCTATCATTCACTCTCACCCGTTCCCCTTCGTGTTTGCTGCATTTAAACCAATGTTTTCTTAGCTGCCATCAGTTCTAAGGAAGGGTGACTGGACACAAAATGTTAACTCTGAGTATTTTCTTCACACATGCTGCCAGATCTGCTGAGCTTTCCCAGCCACTTCTGTTTTTGTTCCTGATTTACAGCATCTGCAGTTCTTTCAGTTTTAATTTAGTCTTGATAGGTAGATGTGGGTTGTGCGTCAATCCAGAACTAGGAGAGGTTTTTTTTAAAGTCAATGGTCACCCTTTGAGGACAGAAGTTTGTGCATCTTTGGAGTTCTGTGCCTCAGAAGGAGGCATCATCATTTGTAAGACAGATGAAGGGAATTGAAAGGTTATTGGGAATAGATGGAATATCGAGTTTGAAATATTGATATCGGCCACGAAGTTATTGAATAGCAGAGTAGGTACACGGGGCAAAATGGTCTAAATTCTGCTCCTGGTTTGAATATTTGTAGATCATCTATGTTTTGCTGATACTGAGAGGTTAAATATTTGTCACAACACTGGGGAAAATTCTGCTGCCTGTCCACAAAATAGTACCTTTTACAATCATCAAGGCATCCTGAACAATGTTAATGCTAATAATCCCCTCCCTACCTCCCCACCTACACTAACTTCTACAAGTTCCATCCCCGCCCCTTTAACTTGTCTGTCTCCTCTCCACCTATCTTCTCCTCTATCCATCTTTGATCCGCCTCCCCCTCTCTCCCTATTTATTCCAGTTCCCTCTCCCCCTCCCCTTTTCTGAAGAAGGGTCTAGGCCCGAAATGTCAGCTTTTGTCCTGCTAAGATGCTGCTTGGCCTGCTGTGTTCATCCAGCTGCACACTTTGTTATCCTGAACAGTGCCTCAGTTTAACATCCCCTTTGAGGGGAGGCAGTGCTGAGGGTACAGGTGCTGTGTGAGTACTGCAGTGTCAGTCTGGATTAAGGCTCAACTACTCTGGAGTGGGACTTGGAGTTGGGGGTGTTACCCACAGAAACAACCAGCATCTATTCACCAGGTAAAGCTAATGCCCGTTGTCATAAAGAATACAGTGTGCCAGTGTTGCTTCTTCCTATCCTCACCCCAATGCCAGGTCTGTGATTAACCCTTTCCACACCCAAAATCATCTATTTCAGAAGTCCTCAGACAAGGATCATGAGTAGCAACCTCGGCTTCATGGGATGTTGGGCTTCGCGGCACTGGCACTAACAGCCCAACATAGAGCAAGTGCTGTTGGAGTAGTTTCTGGGGCTTAATGCAGTGCATCTTGTACCAGAATATGCTGCTATTGAGCATTAGTGGTGGAAGGAGTGGATATTGGAAAATAGTAGATAGTCCTGAGCGACTATTCCCCCTGGTCTGAGTCAGCACATTGAGAAAGGGCTGGCCACGAGGGTGGAGGTTGTGGGCAGAGAACATGATATCTTGTTTTTCTCACAGGGCCGCTGTACACGGGGAGTTTCCCAATCGAGTGAGGAAGGGGTGGTGAGAACTCTACTTCTCATTTTGTCAAATCTGCTGTATTGAGCACTGTTGCTGTGGCAGCTGTGGCGATGAGGTTGGTCAGGTGACAGGATGAGTGAGTGGTGGGGCTGCAGATATTTTAGGAAACTGCTTGTTTGTGTTTTTTCTGCTTCAAACAGTTATATCCGAGTTGCAGGCCTCTTACCACATGTGCTTCTCACATCTTGCATAACAAATCTACCTGACCTAGTTTCTGTTTTTGAATTCCAATTCAAATATTTTCAAAAAGATTTTTCCATTTTAAGCCAAATTTTATTCATCGACATTGTACATATTTTATTTTTGCAAAGCCTTTGTTTCTTCCTCTGTTCCCGTCTACCTTCCCTGTTGCATTTCTGTAGCAACTTTCCCAAAGCAGTCAATAGAGTTCTGCTGTTGCATCAGAGTTGCTGATACAAAGAATGAAATGCAGAGAGAAATTTATGTTCATGGACTAGGCACAAGCTCCCATTGGCTATGGAGACAGAAGTACGCTGCCGGCAGGTCAGCGTGGATGGAGTGCCACATTGTCAGAGGGTCAGCTTTGACAGTGTCACACTATCAGAGATTAGTGCTGAGGGTGTGCCACACTGTTGGAGGGTCAGTGCTTGAGGGAGTGCCGCGCTTTCGGTGGTTTGGGGGGGGTGCGATGGTCAGTGCTGAGAGAGCATTGCAATTTCGCGCATATACTTTTGTTACAATCCCCATATCTTTTGATGTCATTACGGTAATCGAGAGTCTTGAGCACCCTCAGTGATTTATCAAACATATCTTTCTTCTCTCTCAATTTATTTCATTGTGCACATGTGTCCGATCTTACCCAAGAGAGCTTGGAGGTCTGCTATTGGCACTCTGTCCCACATCCTTGTGCACCAAGAAAATTCCCCATCTTACATTTGTACTTGGTAGACAGTTGTCAGAGTTAAATTTAGCAAGTCTTGTGCAAATTATGAAACATTGAGTTGAGATTAAGATTGAAATGTAGCCCACTATCTATGCTGTTGTATTGGAGCAGGTTTGATTTCTCTCCTTTTGTGCAATGGATTTTAATGGGTAAATGACTTTTTAGAATTCGTGTTTAGCTTACGGATTAGGGTTATTCATACTAGTAAATGGGTAAACAGATTTGTGAGGTTTTCTTTTCACGTTAATCTCATTATTTGGTTGCTTGAGGCAGTATTTGAGAATTAACTACCCTGGTTTGGGACAGGAGTTACAAATAGACCCAGATTGGGTGAGAATAGCAGTTTTCCTTCACTAAAGTGACTTGGATGTGCTGGTTATGTTTTTGATAACAGTCTGACAAAATGAAAATATCAACTTTATTTAAGAAACATTTTACTGTCTTCATCTTGCCATTCAGCTGCGAGAGAGAGAAAGAGAGAGAGAGAGAGAGAAAGATTGTGTGGCATTGCATCATGTATACCATCTCATTACCATATTATAGTTGTCACCTCTACAAGCCTTTCAATCTTCTCACTATATGACAGATACTGCCTTTTATTTCCAAATTAGAGATGTGCTACTTAAAGGCTATGGTGGACCAGGCTCATTTGAGGCACTCAAAGGGAAATCAGACAGTTTGAAAAGGTTACAGAGAGCTGATAGAATGGCTCAAGGAGGGATATTGTTTGTAGAGCCACCGTGGACACAGTAGGTCAAATGGCTGCTCCCTGTACTGTAACAATTCTGTAATGTTCCTGATGTAATCCAGCTGACTTGGTGGGTTTTGAGCGTGAATTTTGTACATTTAGTCCATTCCCTGCTTTACACCTTCGATTAGCAATGTTGCTAGGCGACCACTTTGTCACTCGCTTTGTTCCCCCTGAATGTAGGCATTAACTCACTCAATCTGAGACGAATGGTGAACTTATCAGGAAGCCGGGTGAAGCCACTGGCACTTACATCCTACAACTTGGCTTCATAACGTATTGGTTTAAGGCAGTTCTCAAAAAGTGTAGTGTTGAGGAGATGGGAAAATGATTTCTCATATGGCAAATCGGCCCATAACCCATCCTTTGCAGAAGTGGTGGGGAAAAGATTCAGTAATAAATTTCTAGTGGAGAATTAGATGAACTGTTACACGTTTATTGGTTTGCCCTTTCAACCCATTGGCACAGGCATATGTGTTAAACGGCACATCTCTTCATGATTCCAGTTCATTGTACTGCTGCAACTGAGAGGAAAGAACACCTTGACAATCAAGTCAAACTACTCCACAAGTTATGCCATTAATATAAATGTTTAAACTCTATCGCCAGAATAGGCGTTTGTTTCCCCTTGGTACTGCCTTCCAGAATAAAAAGACTTCGACCATCAATCAACAAAATAATCCCTTTATCATTACACACAGCTTATTTTAAAGCAATTGGCAAAACTGGTCATTATCTATGTTCTAATTAATTATTAGAAGGTGTCCCCCTTTTACTCCCAAACAAATAGTTGACACACATACACTGACTCTGCGGTGATATCATTTAAAAAGGAATGGAAGAAAATATCCTTATTGACCAATGTCTTCAAGATAAAGAATCAAAGTTGATGAATTCTCCCAGTCCACTGATCATCTTGTTGACAAAATAAAATTGTTGACAGCCATGTACTGATGGAAGCTTCAATTTGATTGGAAATCAAGTCCTTAGATTGTAGTGATGGTTCAGTGTTTCAGGATTTGCAAGGTAGCCAATACACCGGGCTGTCAACTTTAACAGGTTCCCAAATTTTATTTCCCAGTGAGAAATGGAGAGAGAAAAATCTTGCAGCCTCACTGCTCCTTGTTGCTGAGTTACCTTTCTCTTTCTTCGTGAGGTGTTTGAAGCAGAAGTCAAATACAGCCAGGGTTCCTAGGCAGCCGTCATCACAGAGGCCCCATAGTGTGTTCCAAAGGCAGCTTTTCCAACAATGAAGGGCAATGAGCTCTATTTTAGTTCTGGGAAATGTTCAAACTGTTCAGTATCTTCCAGTTTTTCCCCATGTAGTTTATATATTTATATTCCTATTAGTACAGAAACAGGCTGTTGGCCCATCTCTTTGGTGTTAGTGTTTCTGCTCCACACAGGTCTCTCCAAGTCCTCTTCATCTCCCCCTATCAGCTTATCATTCTGTTCCTTTCTCCCTTATGTATATATCCAGGCTGCCTCGTAAATGTGTATCCACATTATTTAATTCAACTACTCCTGTGTGAGTGCGTTCTACATTATCTCCACTCCTTTAGGATGACATTTTTCCTGAATTCTCCAATGGATGTTCAGTGACTGACTGACTTAATGGTCCCTAGTGCCAGTCTCGTCCATAAATGGAGTAATCTTCTGTACATCCATCCCATCAAATCCGTTCACAGATTCAGAAGCGTTTACTGGTTCAAAATTAGAGTGTTCTAACACTATTTTATTTCATTTTGTTAGGTTGACCATGCTGCAAATCGGACCCAGTTTGGGAGCAAGATTCACAACTTTGGTGCCATTCAGGAGAAGGTTGCTCACATGGCAATGCTGCAGTATGTGACAGAGGTAAGGGCAGATTACGGGCTGTGCTTCAACTTGAGCAGCTTGTGTTTGGTCCTCCAGGAAACTCTCAAGTCTCTCTTTTCCTAATCTTAACGCTGCCCAGTGACTGCAAGTTCCATCCTGTAACTGGGCACAGCAATCTTCATGAAATAGACTTGGGTTCCTACAGCATCTTTCACCACCTGTGAACATTTCAGACTGCTTCACAGCTCATTTTGAATGTAGTCACTGCTTTAATGTAGGAAAGCTGCCAATTTGCACACAGCCAACTGCCATTAGCAGCAATGGGAGAATGACCCAAATCATCTGTTTTTAGAGATGTTCATTGAGGACTAACTTTTGGCCCTGAGCAGAACTCCCCTGCTCTTCCTTGGATATCAACCATGGTGTAAGGGATATCATATTTTTCCATTTTGGATTGTAACCTGGAATGGAAGTCAGACACTCCAGTATAGCTGAAATATCTTAGGAGTTTTGCAAGTTTTTTAAAAAAGTGAGATTGTGTGGTAGTTTTGCACATATGCAATGCTGGATGTGAGTTTCCTCGCTGAGCTGGAAGGTTCGTTTTCAGACGTTTCATCACCATTCTAGGCAACATCATCAGTGAGCCTCCGACGAAGTGCTGGTGTTATGTCCGGCTTTCTATTTATCTGGTTAGGTTTCCTTGGGTTGGTGATGTCATTTCCTGCGTTGGTGATGTCATTTCTTGTTCTTTTTCTCAGAGGATGGTAGATTGATTCGGAGCCAATGTGTTTGTTGATGGAGTTCCAGTTGGAATGCCATGCTTCTAGGAATTCTCGTGCCTGTCTCTGTTTGGCTTGTCCTAGGATGGATGTGTTGTCCCAATCAAAGTGGTGTCCTTCCTTATCTGTATGTAAGGATACGAGTGATAGTGGGTCATGTCGTTTTGTGGCTAGTTGATGTTCATGTATCCTGGTGGCTAGCTTTCTGCCAGTTTGTCCAATGTAGTGTTTGTCACAGTTCTTGCAAGGTATTTTGTAGATGACGTTCGTTTTATTTGTTGTCTGTATAGGGTCTTTTAAGTTCATTAGCTGCTGTTTTAGTGTGTTGGTGGGTTTGTGGGCTACCCTGATGCCAAGAGTCCCAAGTAGTCTGGCAGTCATTTCGGAAATGTCTTTGCATATGCAATGCTGTGTTGCTTTTGGACAATATGTAGACAGTTGCACCAAGGGCTTTTCCAGTAAGGAGGAACTGCCTGATGACAGCCTTTGGATTCATTGAACTATAGTTTGCAACAGACTTGTGAGAGCAGCGCCGCCAGAAACATCTAGAGCCAGCAAAGTACCTCTTTCTCCCCCTCTGAGTGGGAAAACCAAAAAAAATTATTCTCATGCAATGGGAGCTAAAAAGCTGCAAAAGAGTGTACAACCTGGTGAGGGGTTTACTTGAATGGGTAAGATTTACTCATCTACGCCAGGAGGAGTGGGTAAAGAAATGAAGATTATAAGGGATATGGAAGCAAGTCAGTCTTTGGTGAAAGATGGAGAGAAGTATAATTCGCAAGGAGTATTGCCAGAAATGGTGGTAAAATGTAGAATTCATGATGAAAAGAACAGTGCTCAATTATATAAAGTGAGGTGGGAGAGTTTTGTGAAACGTGGTGATAGGAGTAATAGAGAAATTCTTGGTTCCGAAAATGCAGTTTATCCTTGGTATAACAATATAGCTGGGAGATCACAGGTGGGAATGATGCCTACTGTGGTTGAAAAGCCAGTGAAAAATCAGGCAACTGAGGTGTTACAGGAAATATATCCTGGGATTTTTCCTGACTCTGGTAACAAGGTTACAACGCCACAGGTTGAAGCAAGAGGAGAAATCGAGGAGTAAATGTGTGCAAGTTGAAGTTCAACTGTCAGAAACTGTGCCCAAACGGTCAAAATACACCTCTTAGAGCCATAGTGACATTAGAATGGGATCTTGATCAACAGGGCCATTGGGTTGAAGAATAACAGATGGAGTTTAATTCAGATAAATGCGTAGTGTCGCATTTTGGTAAGACAGACAAGGGCAGGACTTACCCATTTAATGGTAGGGCCCTGGGAATGTTGTCAAACAGAAACGCCTAGGGTGGAAGTACACAGTTCCTTGAAAGTAGCATCATATGTAGACAGGTTGGTGAAGGCAGCATTTGGCACGCTTGCCTCATCATTCAGAGCATCGAGCACTGGAGTTGGGACACCGTATTAAGGCTGTCCCAGATATTGGGAAGGCCGTAATTGTACTTTGGAGTACAAGGCCATTGTACAGGAATGGTGTTATTAAACTGGACAGGATACAGAAAAGATTTACAGGGATGTTACCGAGACTGGAAAGCATGAGTTATAAGGCGAGGCTGGTTAGGCTGGGACCTTTTTCACTGGAGCATTGGAGGCTGAGGGGTGACCTTGCAGAGGTTCATAAAATCATGAGCGGCATGGATAGGGTGACGAGCCAAGGTTTTTTTCTCCAGGTTAGGGGGAGTTCAAAACTCAAGGGCATAGGTTTAAAGTAAGAGGAGAAAGACTTAAAAAGGGCCTGACGGGTAACCTTTCCAGACAGGGTGGTGTGTGTATCGAATGAGCTGCCAGAGGATGTAGGAGAGGCTGATACTGTTATAACATGTACAAGGCGTTCAAACAGGTACATGGAGAGAAAAGGTTAGAGGGATACAAGCCAAACGCAGGCAAATGGGATCAGTTCATTTTGGGAAATGACCCTCCAACAGTGTGGAGCCTCCTCAGCGCTGTACTGGGCGTGATGCCCTAATGTTTGTGCTCAAGTCTTGTGTTAAAATTGTCGCTATGAGAGTGCTAGCCGCCTGGCTTAAAGCTGATTATGTGGAGCAGAAAAGGCAGTTGAAGCAGCAGCAGTAATTGTCACGCCTGGGAATAGTAACGGTGATTCTTTATTTTCCGTCTTTCCCAGTCGATGGCATACATGATCAGTGCAAACATGGATTCAGGAGCAACCGAGTTCCAGATAGAAGCTGCCATCAGCAAGATCTTTGCATCTGTGAGTATTGCTGTTCATCTGCTTTGTTAGTGCATGTCAAATCTGTTTGTCATCTCGTTTAAACAGGGCTGGTAATCCTGTTTCTGGTGAAGTAAAAGGTGTTTCATAATTGGTTAAAGTATATCACCCTGACTTATGCCATTCACTGCCAAAGAATCACTGTTCCTCTTTATTTAAGATGCCTGGACATGTGGTTAGCTGCTGAGCACAGCGAGTGATTCTGTTTTCATCTCAAGACTGACCTGTGTTTGGGGTGGGAAAGAATTTTGATTTTTCTCCAAAATTGCAGCTCAGGCTGAGCTTCTGATCTCTTATCCAACAGTAAGTGGCTTAACTATTCACCAAACCCGTGTCTTAATCTGAATCACACTTGATTGCATTTCCAAAGGATGTTTCTCAAAACGTCACCATACTCTTCACTGCCAATAGTGCGCAGAGAGCTCCCAGACACAGTGTCACGTTCAGGGCCAGATCAGGTTTCCTAGTGATTTTGTTACATGAGGGATAGATATTGCGCTGGGCACTCAAATGAGGGATATGAGGCAAATGGGGCTGGTTTAGTTTGGGAAGTGTGGTCAAAGGGCCAGTTTCCTATTACTCTATACAAGAGCAAACATAGCCTCATGTTTAACAATCAGCTAAAAGAAGGAACCTCCAAGTGCTGCAATCCCTCAGCACCCCTTTGTTGCTGGCCCTCCGACTGTGCGCGCCCCCCCCCCCCCCCCCCTCAGTGCTGGCCCTGAGAATAACAGCCAGGATTCTGTTTTCAATTTGTTGAGGTGGGACCTGACCCTACAAGCTACTGGCTCAGCAATAAGAGCGTTGGCAGCTGAGTCTTGTGTGTCTCCCATCACGTGGTGTTGACAGTTTTGCCCAAGTATCTTGCAATCGGACTCCTGTTTGAGGAATGTAGAGGGTGGACGGGGCACCTTTTCGTCCCTGCATTTCAGCTCAGGAATGTTGTTATGGCTAATGTGTTGATGTGTGACTGCAGACTGTCTTTTCTGATTATGATGGGGACAACGAGAGAAGATGATGGAGTCCCAATTCTGGGAAGTTAATTATTTAATTCGAACTACACTGATCTTGTTCGTAATCTCTTCCTCCAGGAGGCTGCCTGGACTGTTACTGATGAATGTATCCAGCTCATGGGTGGAATGGGCTTCATGAAGGTCAGTATCAGGTTATGAATATTGTTATACCTTTTAAACATCACCAGAGAAAGGTTCAACAGGGACTAAGAAATGGGAGCAGAAATGGGCCATTTGGCTCCTTAAGCCTACCCTTCCACTCAATAAGATTTTAGCTGATCTTCTACCTCAATGCCTCTTTCCTAGGCTACCCCCGTATTACTTAATGTCCTCAGTCTAGAAAAAGCTATTGATATCAATCTGAATATATTCAGTAGCTGAACATCCACAGCTCACAAGGTGAGAGGATATCAAAGACACTACCTTTGAAGTTTTTGAGATTTGTAGCTCGGCCCAGACTCATTAGTCACCCAACTGTACGTCGGAGACATATCAGAGATGACCACAGGACTACTCACACCTCTTGGTATCAGGGTAGCCATATTCCAACAACCACCCTGCGACAGCTACTGATGAATGGAAAGGATCCCATACCCACAACCATAAAACTAACCTAACATACAAAATACCAGGTAAAGTCTGTGAGAAACATTACATAGGCCATACTGGAAGAAAACTGACAATAAGGATACATCAACACCAACTAGCCACCGAGAGACGTGATGAATTCTCATTGGTCTCAGTACCCATGGACAAAGAAGGACAGGAATTCGACTGGGGCAACACATCCATAATAGCACAAGCCAAACAGAAACATGCCAGGGAATTCCTGGAGTCTGGCATTCCAACCAGAACTCCAAAAAACACATTGAACTGGGCCCGATATACAAACCACTGAGAAACAGAACCAGAAGTAATGCCAACTACCCCAGCAAACCGAGACACAGATAACAAGTAGGATAGAACACCAATGCTTTACTAGAGGCGCACTGACCATGTTACTTAGCAGGGTGACGAAACGTTTGCAGTCAAATGCACTGGCTCAGCGAGCAAGTCTACAACCTCACACTACCTTTAAGTGTAGACATCTCAGTTCAAAAGGGCTGGCTGACCCTTAATCCTGAGACTGTGTCCCCCTCATTCTGGACTGAGAACTGATTGTTCTGTTCTGAATCAGTTTTAAAGAAGGGTCACTGGACCTGAAATGCTGACTCTACTTTCTCTCCACAGGTGAGGCAAGACCTCCTGAATTTCTCCAGCAATTTCTGTTTTTTGTTTAACATCAGCAAGTTGTGCATGAGGACACCCAAGTCTCATTACGCATTTCCCTCCCTCAGTTTTCAGCCATTCAAATAACAATCTCCCTTCCTGGTTTTGCTCCTAACAGAAATAATCTCATATTTATCCACGTTGTACTTTTCCTGCCATGCATTTGCCCATTCAGTCAGCTTGTCCAAATCACGCTGAAGTATCTCTGTATCCTCCCCATAGCTCACCCTCCTACTTAGCTTTGTGTCATCTGCAAATGTAAAGATATTATATTTACATCCCACATCCAAGTCATTAACGTACGTTGTGAATAGTTGGGGTCCTAGTGCTGATCCCTGTGGTACCCCGCTAGTCCCTGCCTGCCAATGGAAAAAGGCCTGTTTATTCCTGCCATCCCTCCTGGCCTACACAGTGATGGTGACTGCCAGTCAGTTCACCGATATCAGGCATCCAAACACCAGCCACTGAATTTCAACAGCATTATCATCACTGAATCCCCTAGTGGAAACATCTTGGGTTTATCATCAACCAGAAGCATGGACTAGCACATAAATGCAGTCCTACAAGAGCAGGTTAGAGGCTAGGAATCCCCCACCAAATACCTCACCCCCTGACTCCCCAAAGCAGTCCACCTGTAAAAGCAAAAGTCTGGATTGTGATGGAATGCGCTCCATTTTCAAGGATGAGTTTAGCTCCACCAGACTCAAAGCAAGACAGAGCAGTCTGCTTGATTGGCACCAGATCCACAAACATTTAGTACCCCCACCACCAACCTCAGTAGATGCAGTGTGTACCATATACAAGACGCACTGCAGAAACTCACCAAGCTTCATTAGACAACACCTCCAAACCCACAACCACTTCCATCCTGAAGGACAAGGACAGTGGAAACATGGGAACACCACCCCCTACAAGTCCACCTCCGAGTCCCCCTGACTTGGAAATATATTGTTGTTCTGTCAGCGTCAGTGTCACTTGGTCAGAATCCCTAAGCTGTCTCCCTAATGGCATTGAGAGTCTATGTCTCAGGGACTGCAGTGACTCGAGAAGGCAGTTCACCGTCACCACCTCACAGATAACTGTGGATGGCCAAAAGTTGCTACACCAGCCTGTGTTGCCCGTAGCCGATGAATGAAGTTTTAAAAGTTGAATTTAGAAATCAACCAAAAAGCCCAACTAGGATCTATAAATATAAAAGAGGGCCATTCAGCCCCTTGTTCCAATATTGGCATTTTAGGCCAGGCTATCCAATGACCCAGAAATCTTGTTAGGGGATGATGTTGTGCAGATTGCAGAGCTGAGGGGTTGAAATGACATGAGGCTTTTAAGCAATTTAAACACAAAAGTGAGCATTTTAAAATGTATATACTGATTAGTGCTGAGTGCTGACCCACTTTACCTGCTGTTAGGATGCTGGTATTGAGCGAGTGATGAGGGACCTTCGGATCTTCCGCATTTTTGAGGGAACAAATGATATTCTTCGGCTTTTTGTTGCACTCAATGGTATTCAGGTACGTGTATGATTTTCTTGTTTCTGATGCTCCCACAGACTCTGGGCAAAGGCTTCACGAGCTCTACTCCATTTCCGCTACCCAATCTGACCTAGCTTCTATGTGCCATGGTGAATATCACTGCATTATTAGGGGAGCACTGCGAGAAAGCCTGATCCCATCCCCACTTGATTTCTACTGGTTTGAGATCATACACATATATGCAAACATGTAAATTAGGAGCAGTATGAAACCATTGCGTCCTCAAGCCTGCTCTGCCATTCAGTACAATCATGGTTGATCTGTTTGTGTTTTGAATTCTACATTCCTGTCCTCCTGCAGTAATCCACTTGGTTGTGGCAGTGATAACACAGTGTGGAGCTGGAGGAACACAGTCAGCCAGGCAGCATCAGAGGAGCAGGAAAGCTGATGTTTTGGGTTGGGACCCTTCTTGTGGTGGGTGCTGTTTTGTTCCATGTTCTATGTTCTGTGTTCAGGTTTTCTGCGTCAACTTTCCTGTTCCTCTGATGCTGCCTGTGTTCCTCCAGCTCCACACCATTATCTCTGACTCCAGCATCAGCAGTTCTTACTATCTCTGGTTGTGGCAATGGGTTCCTTGAGATGGGTGGTAATTGTGTAGCTGTATCTCTCCCTACCTCTAACTGTATTTTCAATTTGGGGTTTATTTGTTGGACCTGCTATTTGGAGTTGGAGTTGTGAAGGTGAAATGCAATGGGTCAAATGGCCTCCTTCCAAACCATAACCGTTCTGTGATTTTGTGATGTGTCAATCATTTTTTAAAAAAACTGCATTGCCTTCTCTCACACAAACCTTTACCAGTGGCAGGATCAGTTAAGGAAAGCAGACAGACCCCTGGGCTTCATTAGAAGATGCAGGTTGTAAAGAAGAAAGGAAATTATATCAAGTCACTCTCAAGTGCTGGCTCAGCCCAACTGGATTATAGTTCAAAGGCAGTGAGATTGTATATGCTTCAAGACTGCCCTGCCCTGACCTGTCAGTCCACACTCTAACCGTATGTACCTAAATGCTCCCAAATAAGTACTGACCTCCCTTGCTGGCCCATTTGTCGTCTTGGTCACCAGTATCGCTTCTACCCTCACCCCAAGCACGGGAACTTCTTAAATTCCTACCTGTTAGATCTATTTCGATGATGTCCTGACATTTCACCACATTGTGTGCTTTCAAGCACTTGGTCAAAGTCTATTTCCTTTTCTGCCTGTTTGAAGCATTTTGACATCTGTTTGATATAAAAGCAGTGACTCTCTCAGACTGACTAGTATCTCTGCTTTTTATCGTGCAGACCACTGGGAATCACCTGAAGGGACTGCAGAGAGCTCTGAAGAATCCTGTTGAAAATGCCAGCCTGTTAATGGGTGAAATCAGCAGGCGCGCACGAAGGTGACTGACTCCACACTGCTACCACTGGCCAGTTCAAGCTCATTGCCAAAGACAGATGTTTCTTTGATTTTCGCCTACCTTACCCAGTACTATATTGGCATATTCTCAGCACTGACCGCCCAACAATGTAACATGCCCTCAGTATGTATCTCTGACAATGCGAAGCTCCCTCAATACTGACCTACCAACAGTACAGTGCTGTGAGTACTGACCGTCCAAGAGTACAGCACTCCCTCAGCACTGACCCCCACCCTGATCCTGACAGTGTGGAGCTCCCTCAATACTGACCCTCTGACAGTGCAGCTCTGTTTCAGTACTGTCTCTCCAACATGCAACACTCCCTTAACACTGACACTCCGACAATGCAGCTTTCATTCAGAATTGCCCTGGGAATGCCTTTCTGTATACATGCTGATGTCTTTGGAGTGGTGCCTAAATTCACAACTTTCTGACAAAAGGATGTGTTTGCCATTGTGGAACGGTTGTTCTTCTAAAGATTACGTTTATTGATAAATGCAGTAATTCAGGTTCTAACCGAACTCAGTAATGTGCCCAATGTCATCTTTTTCTATAGCAAAGTATTTTGGTGAGAGTAAGATCGGTGAGATTCTCTGATAGTTGCTGGATGGAGGCAGAATCTGAGCTGAGAGATATG
This sequence comes from Stegostoma tigrinum, assembly GCF_030684315.1. Lineage (NCBI taxonomy): Eukaryota > Metazoa > Chordata > Chondrichthyes > Orectolobiformes > Stegostomatidae > Stegostoma > Stegostoma tigrinum. Next base: position 1,753,413 of record NC_081398.1, read on the forward strand.
GAGGGGTCTCAGTGCTGGTACCCCACAGTCTTGAAAGAGTCTGTGTTAGAACTCTGTTCTGTGGTCAATTCACTGATCATAGCTTGTTAGTGACTGGGAACTGCATAAAGGCACTGTTGAATCATTGGGAATACATCCTATCTGTACACTCAGGAACCTGTCCTCTGCAGAAATCCCTGGTTTCTTTTCCATGACTGTATAAATTGTTGTTCCCTTTAAAATCTAGCATTCTGTCTCTGTCCTGATGACTGCGAGATGCAAATCTCGGAAAGTATGTCTCTATCTCACTGATCCCAAAAGCCCCATAAAACCAAGTGATAAATTATGAGGGTTAAGGAAGAAATTCAAAACCAGTCAGGATATCTATTTGGGATCACTACCCAGTGCCCCTATAGATCTCCTTTGGCTTTAGTAGCTCTTAAAGATCAAAGAGCTGATAATAGCCTTTCCAGGATCTGGTTTAAGGTGTGGTGGTTGAATGGTCTTGGACATGGGTAAGTGCTCAAAGAACAAAGAAACCTACAGCACAGGAACAGGCCCTTCGGCCCTCCAAGCCTGCGCCGATCAAGATCCTCTGTCTAACCTGTCATCTATTTTCTAACAGTTTATGTCCATTTGCTCCCTGCCCATCCATGTACCTGTACAAAAATATCTTAAAAGACGCTAATGTGCCTGCGTCTACCACCTCCGCTGGCAACGTGTTCCAGGCGCCCACCACCCTCTGTGTAAAGAACTTTCCGTGCATGGAAAGGATAAGTGGAAGAAGGAAATGAATCTGTACTGCCCTGTCCAGTACACAAATGTGAGGACTGTGGGATGAAGTGTGAGCATGAGGAGGTCAGAACTCCTTAAGCTCTTTCCTTCCTGACTCTCTGTTTGTTTCTGTCCGTGTCGCAGGAAGGTTGGACTTGGTACAGGCATTAGCCTAAGTAACAATGTACACCCAGAACTGAAGCAAAGTGGGAAACTGGTGAGTACACCACTCGCAGAAACACTGTACACATACTGCTACCTGAGAGCACCTCACTTGGCACATAGGAACGGGAAAAGTCTGCTGAATCTGTTGAGCCTGCTCTGCCACTCAGTATGATCGTAGTTAATCCTCTATCTCAATGCCACTTCTCCTGTACTACCTTCAAATCTGTTGGTGTCATTAGTCTTCAGAAACATATCAGTTTCTGCATTGAACATGCTCAATGCTTGAGTTTACACAGCTTCCGGAGTACAGATTTACAAAAATGCACCCTCCTCTAAGTGAAGAAATTCCCCCTCATCCATATCCTGAATGGCTTCCCCCTTATTTTGAAACCACTGTCCCTGGGTCAAGACTTACCACCTGTAGGGATTATACTGTCAACATCCATCCTGTAAGAATTTTGTAGGTTTCAGTTAAACTCTAGAGAAATAAAGGCCCCTCATAAAACCTTCCAAGCAATTCCCCCACTGAACCTCCATTACACTCCCTTTTAAGGCAGGTATATCCTTCCTTCGATAAGGAGACCAAAACTGAGTGGTTCAGTTGCCTCTCTGATGAAGGGTCTAGGCCCGAAACGTCAGCTTTTGTGCTCCTGAGATGCTGCTTGGCCTGCTGTGTTCATCCAGCCTCACATTTTATTATCTGAGTGGTTCAGTTTACTGGATGACTCTACTAAGCCAATACTGGTCTTCTGTTCTCAGGAATTGATCCACAGGAGAGAAAGCCAGAACAGACTCTTATCAGGAATGGAAGGAAGAAAGTTTGAGAACCACTATTCACAATCCCATTCAGTCCCAGAATGGCTGTCAGCCAATACAGTAGTTTTGCAGTGCTGTCATTTCTGTAACATAGGAAATATGCCCCCTCAGCAACGTGATAAGTATCAGATCATTTTGATTTTAGTGATAGTGATAAATGGACACAGATTGGTCCCAGGACATCAGGGAGAACGCCATTATTCCTTGAGGTAGTGACCATTAACATTAATCCAAGAGGAAAGGCATGGCAACACAGTGTGGAGTTGGATGAACACTGCAGGTCAGGCAGCATCAGAGGAGCAGGAAAGGTGACGCTTTGGGTTGGGACCCTTCTTCAGAACTGGAGAGGGGGAAGGGAGTTTGGAAATAAATAAAGGGAGGAGGGATGGGGCCAGAGGGAAGGTAGGTGGGAATGGTGATAGGTGGGGATTGGTCACTGGGAAGGATGGGGTGGATAGGTGGGAAAGAAGATGGACGATTCCTACTACCCCCTATCTACATCCACCCATCACCATCCTCCCTACCTTCCCTCCGGCCACACTCCTCCTCCCTCTACTTATTTCCCAGCTCCCTTCCCCCTCCCCAGTTCTGAAGATGGGTCCCAACCCGAAACGTTGACTTGCCTGCTCTTCTGATGATGCCTGACCTGCTGTGCTCCTCCAGCTCCACACTGTGTGGTCTCTGCAGTTCTAGCTATCTCCAGGAAAGGTGTGGCCTCAGTTTAACGTTGTATTCAATTCACAGTGTCTCTGAAGGTGCGGCACACCTTCAGTGTTCTGCTGGGACAGTCAGCCTGGATTGCTGGCTCGAGTCATGAGAATGGGGTTCAAGGCCACAAGCTAATGACTGTAGAGAAGAGCTTTCCTCCTCTGAAGTACAGCTATGTTTCTTTCTGAATTACAATCACTCATGGACTGATGGCTCTTGAGAACTTATAAATGTGCTTTATCTTTTTATAGAGGAGAGTTGAAATGCGTTCAGAAATGAGTAGCAGATTCTTATTTTAACAAGTTGTAGTTTCCTCTGTTGAAAGAAAACTTGTCAGTGAAATGTATCCGTTTCCTGGTGAAAACTTAGCAGAACTTCCCCTTTGCTTGCCAAGCTCCACCTCCCCCCATGTTGATGCTAATATGGGGCAGAATTTATTGCTCTTAATTTCTGTTACTATATAATACTCTGTTTCTTCTGACCCACCCTAAACTAACTTATATTTTGTGAGTCACCTTCGCTGTAAGTTCAGCGTCACCAGTTAAAACATTTAATGTGGTTACTGGGGCTGGGGAAGGGGCAGTCCTGCGCATTTCCCTTTATTCATTTAACTTTTCAAATATTATAAAAGGTGGGTATTTTAATCTGACTCAAATCATGCTTTCTTCAAGTCAGATTGGTAACAAGCTTTCTTATACCACTAACAACAGACTGGATCAAATATTAAGATCATGTCACTTTGAATCTTCCCTCCCCTGATTCCCAAATTCTCTCCTAGAATATAGAACACACAACAGTAAACCACTGGAACAGGCTCTTCAGCCCATCATGTCAGTGCACAACATGGTGCCATTCTAAACTAATCCCATCTACCTGCACATGGTCCATGTCCCTCTCCTGTCTGACTCTTCACATGTCTATCTAGCAGTGTATTCCAGGCACCAACCACACACTCTTTTTAAAAAAAAAACTTTCCTCAAACATGTCCTTTAAACCTTCCCTTCTCACCTTAAACTTATACTCCCTAGTATTAAGCATTTCCTCCCTGGGGTAAAAAGACCCTAACTATACTCTGTATCCATGCCTCTCATGATTTCATGTACTTCAGTCAGGTCACCCCTCAGCCTCCAACACTCTAGCAAAAACAATCCAAGTTTGTCCAAGCTCTGTTTGAAGCTAATACACTCCAATCCAGGCAACATCCTGTTAAATCTCTTCTGCACCCTCTCCAAAGTCTCCACATTCTTCTTTACAGTGTGGAGACCAGGTGCACAGAACTGCACTCATTCTCGAGGAAATAGCTTCTCTCCAATTCAATTAATCACTTCAGATTGGTCCACTTTAATTTTTTACCACTGAGGGAAGACAAACCTACTCTGTGCAGCTTAGTGTTATTGATTCATACTTGCAGTCATGGATCATTCTGGTGAATTTGCTCAGCTCCATCTCCAGGGATCTTATCACCTTTCTGAGGATGCAGGGCCCAGAAATTGAACCTGATAGGGTCTGTCCCGACCTCTATACCAATGGGATTATCACTTCCACCTGTTTGTAGTCTAGCCCACTTGTGTTAAAGACCATAAGTTCAAAATTATACTTTTTGATCAGAATTGCAGCATGCCAGGGTCCTGCTATGTAAGGAGGAAATTGTTGAAAAAGTGGGTATCTACACCCCCAAAAAGATAGAAGACCAAGGGATGATTTGATTGAGGCTCTCAGGATTTTGCAAGGAATTTATAGTGTCAAGAAGTATTTTGCACTGGGTCTGGAATCAAGGGCAATGAAATAAAACCTTAAAATCAAGGGCCAGTTCGAAAACGTTTAGTCACGCAATGGGTAGTAAGACTGTGGACCTCTACCCTACAAAGAAAGCTCAATTAATAATTTTAAGTTGGAGATGGATGGATTTTTGCTGGACAAAGCAGTTGAGGAATAGGGTCAAGGCATACAGATGGAGTTGGGATAGATCTTGGCAAAGGTTACTATGAATAGTTAGCATTGTCATTGTCCCAACTTTCTGTGTGTTCATGAACTGGTCTAACATTACGAAGTGTGCCCTTTGAATGACCATGGCTTTGTTTGTCAACAGGCAGTAAAAGCTATTGAAAAATTTGGTGGCTGTACAGAAGATCTGCTGTTGAAGTACAGCAAGAAAATTGTAGGTGAGTACAGGGTTTAAATGTCAGGGTTGAAATGAGGGGGAGGTGATTGCCGAGTGGTATGGTTGCTGGACTGTTAATCCAGAAACCTAGGTAATGTTCTGGGGACACAACTTCAAATCAGCAGATGGTGGAATTTGAATTCAATGCAAAAAATATGGAATTAAGAGTCTACTCTTGACCATGAATAGTGTGTAGACATTGTGGCCTAATGGTATTATTGTTAAACTATTAATCCAGAAACTCAGCTAATGTTCTAGGGACCCTGGTTCAAATCCAGCCATGGCAAATAGTGGAATTCCTCGTGCGGTTTCTGCTGGGTGTTCCAGTTTCTTCCCACAGTCCACAGATGTGCAAGCTAGGTGGATTGGCCGTGCTAAATTGCTCATATTGTTCAGGGATGTGTAGATTAGGTGGGGTAGAGGGAAAAAGGGTAGGGGGGAATGGGTCTGAGTGGGATGCTCTTTGGAGGGTCAGTGTGGACTTGTTGCCTGTAGGGCAGGTTTTCACGCTGTAGGGATTCTATGATAAGTTGCACGGACATTGTGTTAAAAAGAAAGATTGATATAGTATCCTTCCATAAGGTTTCCATTTTATCTTTGCTGATAGGTAGCATTCCACCAGCACTGACCATTCAAAAGTCCACCTGCTCCCTCAGTACTCTCCTTCTGACAGTGCAGTGATCCCTCTGCAATGACCCTCCGGTGATTTGATTTATTGTGGTCACGTGTACCTAAGTATAGTGAAAAGTTTTGTTTTGTGAGTGGTACAGGCAGATCACAGCAAACAATGACATACAGATCATAGAGCACTTAGAGCGAGGCATACAAGGTCATATCTGCACAGTAGTTGCATAACGCAAGATCAACATTATTTGAAGTTAGAGAAGTCCATTCAGTGGTCTGATAACAGCAGGGAAAAAGCTGTTCTTGAACCTGTTGGTGCAGCATATGTTCAAGCTTCTTTGTCTTCTGCCTGACAGAAAAGGTTGTAGTAGAGCATTACCAGGGTGGGAGAGGTCTTTGATGTTGCTAGCCTTTCTGCAGCAAAGGGATGTATAAGTGGAGTCCGTGGGTGGAAGGTTGGCCTCTGTGATGGCCTGAGCTGCGTACACAACCTTCTGTAGTTTCTTACCGTCCTGGGCAGAGCAGTTTGCGTACCAGGCCATTATGCACCCCGGAGAGTTCATCTGTAAAGATTGGTCCTTATGGACATGCCACGTTTCCTAAGCTGCTTGAGGAAGGAGAGGTGTTGTTGTGCCTTCTTGACCATCGCGTTTACGTGAGAGGTTCAGGACAGATTGTTGGTTTTAGCCATTCCTGGGATCTTGATGCTCTGAACCCTCTGCACCTCAGCTCCATTGATCTAGGCAGGGGCGTGTTCTCCTCCTTTCTTTCTGACATGTGCGGCGCTCCCTTATGCTATCTGGGAGCGTCAGCTTGGACTATCTACCCAAGTCTTTAACATGAGGCTTGAGCGCCAACCTCGGACTGAACAGGAAGAATGTCAGCGATTTACAAATGGTTAAAAGCCGTCTCTCTGCAGAGCATATTTGGTGTCCCTTCAGTTGTTCCTAACACTCTGTGGTTTTGTGTGTTTTTGCAGACGAACAGTTCCTGCTGAAAAGGGTAGCAGACAGCGCCATTGACCTGTACGCCATGGTGGTTGTTCTGTCCCGGTAAGGACTTTGCACAGAAGATGCACTTGATTCACATGTTCATGGTTTCGTTTCTGCAAACATTGTGCATGACATGAAATACAGGCACCATTTGCAACTATTGCTGAATTCTAGGATGGTGAGAAGTAAATTTGGTGTGAATCCTATGCTTGGAATTTGCTTCGAAAAGCCTCATGATGAGCATCTCTTCATTCAGACAGGTGGAACAAATGGGCTTCTTTGGCAACCTGGGCTTTCAAATTCTTTCTATGATTAGCATTTTCTCAGAGTTTGCAACAACAATATTACATCTTTCATGTCATTATTGATCCAAGGCATTTCAAAGGTATATTATGAAACAGAGCTATGTCATTATGTGGAGAATATTGGATTAACTGACAGAAGATTTGATCAAAGAGGTGAGTTTTAAGGAGCATGTCAAAAGGACGAAAGTGAGATGCAGAGATAGAGAGGTGTAAGGAGCTGTGAGTAATTCCGGAACAGGGGGCCCCGAGCAACTGTAGGTATAGGCACCAGTGGGTGGAACAATTCAGATCGGGGGAGCTTGAGAGACCGCTGAGATGGCCGCACAGACCTTCGAGAATTATTAGTCTGGAGAAGGTAACAGAGGCAGGGAGAACAATGCAATGGAGGATTTTGGAAACAATGACAAGAAACAGAGAACACAGGGGTGCAAGTCATCACATGGGCAGCAGACATTTGGATGCCATCAAGTCTACAGAGTTGACCATAAGACATAGGAGCAGATGATGTGTCAGGCCATCAAGTCTGCTCCACCATTCAGTGAGATCATGGTTGATCTGATAACCCTCAGCTCCGCTTTCTTGCTTTTTTTTTTCCTCAGCGCCCTTACAGATTAAAACAGTCTAAGGGCTCAGCGATGACGATCCACTTGTTTCACATTTTGTTGCTTCCCTATTTGCAAATGTCGTACATGCCTGAAATATACTGAATGACCCAACCTCAACATCCCTCTGCGGTAAAGAATTCCACAGATTTACTACTGTCTCAAAGAAATTCCTCCTTATCTCTGTTTTAAATATGTGACTCCTTAATCTGAGATTTTGTCTTCTGGTCGTAGACTCTTCTATGAAGGGAAATAACCTGTCCAGACACACACTGTCAAGTACTGTAAGAATCTGACATAACAAGGTGTAGAGCTGGATGAACACAGCCGGACAAGCAGCATCAGAGGACCCTTGGGTCCAGACCCAAAGCGTCAGCTTTCCTGTTCCTCTGGTGCTGTGTTCATCCAGCTCCACACCTTGTTATCTCAGATTCTCCAGCATCAGCAGTTCCTAATATCACTGCAAGAATCTTGTATGTTTCAATAAGGTCCCCTCTCATTTTTCTAAACTCTGATGAGTATGAGCCCAACCTACTCAACCTCTCCTCATAAGACAGTCTGTGCATACCCAGGATCAGCCGAGTGATCCTTCGCTGGATGTCTCCAATGCCGTTTATCTTTCCTTGGACAAGGGACCTAAACGCTTTCCAGTATTCCAGCTGAGTTCTGACTCATTCCTCATATTGTTTGAGGAAGACCTCCCTATTTTAATACTCAATTCCTTTTAATTTGTATTCCCTATTACCTTCTGAACTTAAATATTAGCTTTTCTTTATATGCATTGTCTCCCAAATCCCTCTGTGCTGTGGATTTCTGCAGTCTTTCTGCATATATAAATAAAATGTTGGACTGCTGTATTCTTCCCACCAAAGAGCATAATCTCACTTTTCCCACATAATATTCCATGTGCCACGTTTTTGCTGCTCACTTGACCTGTCTATATCCCTCTGCAGACACTTTGTGTCATTCTCACCACTTGCTTCTTACCCAATCTTGTGACTTCCACAAACTTGGTGATAGTACCTTGCCATTCTTCATCCAGGTCATTTATATATGTTGTAAATAATAGAATATGGAAGAGCAAAAAGAGGTCTGTAGCAATATGTATGCCTAGAGGTAGCAAAGGCAAGAATATAGATTGCAAATGACAGGAATTAAGACAACATGCATTGCTCAACAATATTTGCTGTACCAGGGCAGGCCAGCAGTGAAGAAATGTTCTAGATCAGACAGTAAACCAAAACCCCATTTGCTCCCTGTAATTGATGGAAAAGAATGGCAGGACAGCTCATCCCAGTTGTCTCAATTTATGATTCAACCAATATTGTTTTACTTTTCTGGGATCATATTTTATGCATCTTGGTTGCCTTTTAGTTTCATTTACCCATGCGACGTGGGCATTGCTGGTTGGCCCAGCATTTATTTCCCCCACCTCTCGCCTCCCTTGAGAAGGTGGCAGTGAGCTGTCTTCTTGAGCTCCTGCAGTCCAACTGCTGTAGGTTTCCTGGTATTGCGACAGTTCCTGTACTTCAAAACTGTTTCATGGTCAAAAGTACTTTGGGATGTCTTGAGGTGGTGAAAGGGCTGGAGAAATGGACGTCTTTTTGCGCTCAGCTTCTCAATGCATTTTTTTGTGTTTTGTGTTCTGCACCAGCTGTCAGATGAAACCTGATTGCCGTGTGAAGGTGTCACAATGGAAATAGACCCTTCTTTCCTTTCCAACCACCTCCTCTGTGCCAGATTGTCCGCAGCACTCCCTCCCACACATCACCAGTTTACCCTGTGGTTTACAACTTACTGAGTGGAATTTTTTTTTTAAAGAAGACAATGCAACTTCAATCTACTTCAAAGACTCTGTTTTTTCAAACTGTTTTCTCTACTTGGAGTTTCCATCAGTGGAATCTTGGCCTTTTTTATATTTTAAGCAGTGAACCCATTGTAATGTCCAAGACTGAGAGAAAATGTGTACGAGAATGATTACAGGGATGAGGAGCTTCATTTCACGTGAGGAGATTGTAGAAGCTGGGATTGTTCTCTATAGAGCAAAGACAGTTAGGGGAAAGACTTAATTGAAGTATTCAGAGTGTTGGGAGATTCTGCTAACAGTAAATAAAAGAATCTATTTCCACAGTCAGTGAATGTTGAATTGATTAGACTGAGAGGATCAAGTGCAGCGGGGCACAGCTGTGTACATCAGAAGATCAGGCAAAGATGGGCTTAATTCGGAGAAGTACCCACAGAACTTTCTGGTTAATAGGAAGGTTTAGTTAGAAAGTCTACCTGGTATATGGAGCTGTTACTTACTGCACTAGACAAACGGGGTTCTACATTTGAACGTATGAATTGGAACCGGGAGTAATCCATTCAGCCCTTTGAGTCTTCTCTGCTTTTCGCTAATATCAAGGGTAATCTGGTTGTGGCCTCGTCGTCTTATTCCTGCCTGGCCCTGATAACCTTCACCTCCCTTGTTCAACAAGAATCTATCTACCTTTGCCTTAAAAATAACTAGAAAATTAAACATTGTTCTACTGTAAGTAAATTGTTAAAAGTCCACAATGGGATTAAGAGTGCTGGGTTTGTGGAGAAAATGAGTTCTTTCTTGTTCCTAGTTTATATTCTAACATGTCAGTAGGGATTGAAATATTAAAACTGAGTAGAGTATTGGCAGTGTGAATACTGTGGAACTATATCCTGTTGTGTGTTACCAGTGAGAAAATGGTTTTGTTTTTTGTCTGAGTGTTCAATAGCAAGAAAAGTTGTTTGTAAGAAAAGGCTGTCTGCATAGGTCACAATCGATGTGCGGCCAGCTTGAGTTCAGCGTATATCTGGGATCACCTCAGAGGCCCTCGTTGGAAAACCTCTGCTTACTGTGTGTCAATAAGTCAGGGAGACCTTGTGTATGCAGATCTGATCAGTCAGCCTCCAAAATGGAGACGAGACGGAGATGTCTGGAAACAGATTAGTGTTAACCCCCTGCTGAGCCACTAAATTGCAGGAAGGACATACCTGCTCAGGAATGGGTGCAATGCAGATTCACTCGAATGACAATAGGTTTCAATTAGGAGGGCAGGTTTACATAGATTCGAGGGGGAGGCAGTGCCTTGTGGTGGTATTGCTGTTAATCGCGAGACCCAGATAATGTTTGAGACCTAGGTTTGAATCCCATCATGACAGATAGTGGAATTTGAATTCAACTTTTAAAAAATGCTGATTGTCAGAAAAACCCATCTGCTTCACTAATGCCCTTTAGGGAAGGAAACTGCCATCACTGGCCCACATGAGACTCTTAACTGCCCCCTGGCCAATTAGGGATGGGCAATAAATGCTGCCTAGCCAGCAATGCCCTCATTCCATTAATGAATTTTAAAGAAGTGTAGAAAATTAAGGGGCGGTCAAATCAAGGTGCTTAGGATGATTAAGGGGTTTTAAAGGTTCGGTGAAATTTTCCTTCCAGTGAGGGTGGCAGGATGTGCTAGTCATGAGGGTCTGGAACAAGGGGGCAAAAACTTGAAATTGAAACCAGGCCCAAATCAGGAAACATTTCCTGTCACAAAGGCGAGTGGAAAGCTGGACTTTTCACCCCTAAAGAAAAAAGCTGTTTAGACTGGGACAGAAAATGTCAATGCTAAGATTGGTGTATTTTTGTTGGGTAAGGGGGTTAACAGTTGCAGAACTGTAGTGGTTAGGTAAAGTTATTCTACAGATCTAACTGTATGGTGTACCAGGTTAAAGGGGCTGATTGGCTTCTTCTGTCACTGTGAACGGTCTCTATCTGAAATGTTAACCTGTCTATTCCCTACCTAACTGTTTGCTTCTGTTCTGCTTGGTTTCTCAGTATCTTTGTAAACTGTTGTCTATTTGGTGACTTACAGGGCTTCCTGTTCTCTGAACCAAGGCCATGCAACTGCTCAACATGAGAAATTGCTGTGTGACACCTGGTGCAGTGAGGTTGGTGCTATCATTTGTGTCCAGTCAGAACTACCTTTTGCAGATGGAGCTATCACCCCTACCTTTGTCACCTTCAAACTCGACCATTCTAGTGCTCCCCTGGCCAGCCTTCCTCCATTCAGTCAGATCATGGCTGACATGTATCTTAACATGAAAGCTGGTGGAATTTAAATTCAGTCAATGAATCTGGAATGGAAAACTGGTTTTCGTGATTGTAACCAGGACGACTGTCACTGATTGTTCTGAAAACCCTGAGGTTTACTAATGTCAAGGAAGGAAATCTGCGATCCAAATCGGTTTCAGCCTACGTGTGACTCCAGACCCAGAGCTATGTGGTTGACTCTTAACTGTCCTCTGGAATAGCTGAGCAAGCCACTCAGTTCAAGGGCAGTTAGGAATGGGCGAAGCCAGTGACGATATCAATTCCTGAAAGAATAAAGGAAAAATACCATTAAAAATCTGCCAGTTCTCACTTTGCATTTTCCAGCTTTTTTGAATGGAGGTGGTTTCAGATTTCTACTTCCCTTTCCTTGAAGAAATGCTTCCTGACATCACCTCCTGAATGGCCTGCCTCCCAGTTGAAGGTTCTGCCCCCTTGTTCTGCACACCCCAACATCAGAAGTCATAGTTTCTCTCTATCAACCTGATCAAATCTGTTAATCATTTTAAACATAATAAAATGTGAGGCTGGATGAACACATCATTTTAAACACATCATTTAGCACATCGCTTAATCTTTTACACCCAAGGGAATACCGAGCTGACTAAGTGAAGCTGTTGTATTTGGTATGAAATGACTATGTACATATATTCTGTTAGTAAATAGTGATTTGCATGGTTTTATTTCTAGGCATATGCTCGCATTATGGACAATCTGAATGCCCTCACTTCCAGCTCTGCCAAGCAGACCTTCAAGAACATGCGCACTATCTCTGCAGCAGTGGTGAGCAATGGTGGCACCGTGACTCCTCATCCCTTGGGATTTTAAGAAAGGGAACCAGTGTGCCTTCCCAGATCAGAATATAAATCCACAGCCAGATCTACTCTGATTCGAACACTTCAGTCTTTAAAAATTGGAAGGTTTAATTACTGAACCTGATCTCCCCTCCCCATTTCAGACTGGGACTGCCGTGATTGGTGGTCTTGTAGTTTTGAATCCTGGAAAGGTTTTTAAAACCAATGTCCTATATGAATCACATAATCCTTGCACTTGTTAATATTATCACTAGGGCGTTATTTAATAACAGCCTGCTTTAGGGCAGACAGTAGCATTGTGGTAATGTAACTGTACTAGTAATCCAGAGGCCCAGGCTAATGCCCTGGGGACGTTGGTTCAAGTCCCACCAAGACAGCTGGGAAATTTAAATTTAATCAGTAAATCTGGAATTAAACGTCGGTCACAGTGTGGTGACCGTGATAACCATCATCAGTGATCACAAAGCGTATCAATATCCTTCAGGGAGGATATCCACTGTTCTTACCCGGTCTGGCCTACGTGACTGCAGAACCAGAGAAATGTGGTTTACTCCTAACTGCTCTGAGATCCGGGATAAACAACTATTGTTTGGGTTAGTAACACTGACACCCCTTTTTTAAAAATGAAGGAAAATGTGGTACTGGGTACAGTACTGATAGAAGTCTGGTTACATTATCCTGACGATGTTCAATGGGGACAGTGTAGAGGGAGCTTTGCTCTGTATCTAGCCCTGTGCTGTCCCTGCCTGGGAGTGTTTGATGGGGGACATTGTAGAGGGAACTTTACCCTGTATCTAACCCTGTGCTGTCCCTGCCCCTGGGAGGGTTCAATGGGAACTTTTAATGGTGCCTGACATTAATGAATGTCCTTACAACCACTAGACAGGGAGAAGTTGTAAGGTTGTGTCAGAAGCTTCAGTGGGTTCAACTTCAGTATGTTGTGGCTGCTGTTGTTTGAAACTTTACCTGCAGCTTGATTCCACAGAATGTGTGGGCACCTCCTTTTTTAAAAAAAAAAGTCATTTAGCTTAAGGTGGCAAGTCCGGCGTTCATTGTCCATTCTCAGTTGCCGTAGTTGGCAGTGCCATTTCAATGCAAAGTCCCGATAGTGTCTTGTATCTTTGTCAGAAGTTTACAGCGATTAGAATCATAGTATACTTCTCACCTGAACAATGCAGGCTTAACGTTGGCCAGTTTAAATCAGAAAACTAAAGACAATTGAGTTGAAAGCTGATGTAGCAACAAATCAACAACTTGAACTGCAGAAATCTTTTTTTAAAACTTGGGTACTTCCTGTTCCGCAAGTCTGAGTGTGCTGAGTGTGATCTGAGAGGAATAACTGGTGCCAGAGCACACAGCAAGGCCTACCTGAAGGAGCCTCATTGTTCTGCATTTTTATTGGTGTTTTCATTCACTTTCTGTACTGCTCCATGAACTGTAGCCCATCAGCCAAAACCAGAAATGGTGACTCCTAGCTTCGTGGGTCACGAGCAGCCTCCCAGCCTTCTGCCCGCAGAAGGTGCTGGTGGCTGGAGCTTGTTAACAGTATTCACTCAGTATCCCCGACCGAAACAGGCTGGATCACCGTTGCTGGCAGAAGCTTAAATCAAGCACATCCTGCTCATGTAACTCGCACACAGGCTCTGCTTCCACAGTTTTATGAACTGATAGATTCATAACTACTGTGTAAACTGGAAGCCATACAGTTATAAACCAGGTAGCATGTGATTATTATTGGGGTGCCTAAGATTGTGGTTTTGAGAGAGGAGTTCAGCTAGTATGTAAATTCATATGAACCTTCGTAGAGAGATGTTGATAGGGAGTAAAGCAGGAAACAATTGTCCATCCTGTTCCCTCTTCATCGGACTGAACTGCAGAGCATTGCCTGTTTGCCCAGGGAGCCATTAGTCTTTTTTGTGGTAAGATGTAAAATGTCAACCAGAATTCAGATTTCTAACAGTCAGCACATTAATGCAGAAGAGTCTTTTGTAAGATAATCAGGCAAAGAAACACAGGACTATTCTGTCATTCTGGAAGCTGTTTGTAGTTTTAAAAGAATCAAAAGCTTATTATCCTATGCTTTTTGAGTGCTCTTTGACACTCTGTAAATTTTATTGCCTCGATTTATCTTTTGATGGTTCCCAAAACCTGAAACATGGGGTCAGAAGGGAAGCTCCCTTCAGATTAGGGTTAATTAATGCAAGTGCCCCTGCCCAAGTAACATTCTTCATACATACCTCCCTGTCTGTATCATATTGCAGCCTCTCAGCCTGGCATGTCAATGCTGGACACAGCTCAGCTTGTGCACATGAGACTGTGTCTGTCACTGGACAACTTCATAAGGACAAGGGGAGACTTACTCAGTCCAGCAAGCCTGTCCTGTCATTCAGTGAAATCATGGTTGATTTGTCTCCTAACTTGTCTTGGCTCCATGTCTAGCAAAAATTAGTTCATTGCAAATTAAAATTATTGAGCCAGCACCCACTGATTCTCAGGGAAAGATGAGATTAGGTTCCCTACAGCGTGGAAACAGGCCCTTCGGCCCAACAAGTCCACACCGCCCCTTGCAGCATCCCACCCAGATACATCCCCCTATAACCCATACACCCCTGAACACTACAAGCAATTTAGCACGGCCGATCCACCTAGCCTGCACATCTTTGGACTGTGGGAGGAAACCGGAGCACCCGGAGGAAACCCACACAGACACGGGGAGAATGTGCAAACCCCACACAGCCAGTCGCCTGAGACTGGAATTGAACCTGGGTCCCTGGCGCTGTGAGGCTGCAGTGCTAACCCCTGAGCCACCATGCCGCCTCAAAACACTTTTCTCTCCACACTTCTACCAACCTTTGTGCAACGAAGTGCTTCCTAACTTCTCTCCAGAATTGCCTGGCTCTGATCTGTCTTCCCTCGCCAACAGAAATGACTCCCTCTTTCTAACCTATCTGGAATTTTTTCAAAATGCTGAAACCTTAGTCAAATCACCTTCCAACCTTCTGCATTCCAGGGAATAAAAGAGTTTGTGTAATCTCTCCTCATTATCTAATCATCGGACAAATGAAGGGATTTTCTTGTCTGTGAGGTAAGATCAAGGAGTTGTGAAACTTTAAAGTGTTAAGACAGGCACAGTGGGCCAAATGGCCTCCTGTGTGGTCTGTGATTCTGTGGTCACGGAATTCAAAGCCGAAGCACAGAATCTGTATAGAGCAATCATTGGTATCAACCATCAAGCTGGTGTTCGAGATAATGGGAACAGCAGACGCTGGAGAAGCCGAGATAACCAAGTGTGGAGCTGGGTGAACACAGCAGGCCAAGCAGCATCTCAGGAGCACAAAAGCTGACGTTTCGGGCCTAGACCCTTCATCAGAAAAAGGGGATGGGAAGAGGGTTCTGGAATAAATAGGGAGGAAGGGAGGGGCAGACAGAAGATGAATAGAGGAGAAGATAGGTGGAGAGGAAACAGACAAGTTAAAGAGGTGGAGATGGAGCCAGTAGAGGTGAGTGTAGGTGAGGAGCTAGGGAGGAGATGGGTCAGTCTGGGGAGCATGGACTAGTCAAGGGGGTGGGATGAGGTCAGTAGGTAGGAAATGGGTTGAGGTGGGAGGAGGTTAGGGAGTTGGGGATGAGCTGGGCTGGTTTTGGGATGCGGTGGGGGAAGGGGAGATTTTGAAGCTGGTGAAATCCACATTGATTCCATTGGGCTGCAGGGTTCCCAAGCGGAATATGAGTTGCTGTTCCTGCAACCTTCTGGTGGCATCACTGTGGCACTGCAGGAGGCCCGGGATGGACATGTCGTCTAAGGAATGGGAGGGGGAGTTAAAATGGTTCGCGACTGGGATGTGCAGTTGTTTATTGCGAACCGAGCGGAGGTGTTCTGTAAAGCCTCCGCTTGGTTTCCCCAATGTAGAGGAGGGTACAGCGGATGCAGTACACCACATTGGAAGATGTGCAGGTGATGTATTAGCAGCTTGATGTGTTAGAGTTCCCTGGTGGCAGTGAGCCTCCCTTTTTTGCCAGACAGTGAGGCCATTTCTAAATTCACCTTACATCCTCCCATCACTGTGAATCAGAAGCACCTTGTACTGCTTACTGTTGTCACAATGTGGCCTCAGCACATTCCCCGAGCAATAGAACTACACCTGTATCAGAGAGAGTAGGAACTGCAGATGCTGGAGAATCTGAGACAACAAGGTGTGGAGCTGGATGAATGCAGCAGGCCAAGCAGCATCAGAGGAGCAGAAAGGCTACAAGGTGTAGAGCTGGATGAACACAGCAGGCTGTACACCTTGTACTGATGCTGAATGGCCTGCTGTGTTCATCCAGCTCCACACCTTGTTATCTCAGAACTACACCTGTGTTCATCGTTCATAATATCAATTCAGCATGTACTCTCAATTGTGTACTTGTGTGGGAGTGAGTACACTTGGGTGAATTAAGAATTGCAGAAACCTCACGATTATCTCTGTAATAATGTACCTGCCATTTCTCTGTAGTAGATGTTATTCTGGATGCTTTTGATTTTTATTCAAAGAAAGTAGCTTCCAATAAAATTGCTTTCTCTGCAAGTCGTGTTAATCTGTGATGTTCAAAATGTATCCTACTCAGCAACACACTAATTTTTAAAACAAAAGTTTTCTAGCCATGACTGCCACACTATTTCAGTCCATGGTGTGGTATACAGTCACGGCATTATTTCAATATTCCTTTGATTTTTATTTTTTCTCCTTTCCTACTTCCCGAGTCTGGCGCTGTTGTGAAGTCTTATTCCGAATTTAAGTGAGCCTGGGTCATTCGTAGTTTATATCTTTCAGAGAAGTTCCTTTCAGGTTGCCGGTTGGTACACTTGCCAGTGATTTGCCAGCGAGCTTGTCTGCTATCACTTTTTGTGGATACTGGATGTTCTTTCTACACAGTTACACCAAGGAGAAGAATCCAGAGCAGAGAATGCAGTTGTTGTCTGCACACATGGCAAAACTCAGCAGAACAGACACCAAAACTTCAGAGTTCTTTAGTTGCTGAGTCATATCACATCTCATTAAGACTGTGTCTGCTGGTATCCATAATCAGAGGGATAAGGATTTAGGGTGTTTGGCCACAAAAAAACCAGAGGCAACATGAGGGAAGGTAAATTAGAGTTGCCAGTTGGACTCTGTGTGACATATGCTGGATCTGCTCAGGGCCCTGTGTTTTTGCAGATAAAAAGAACATTTTCATTTTCACACACTGCACCTGTTTCAGTTCAACAAAATAAGTGACAGCCACTTGCTGGTTCATTTTTCAGGTCAGAGCACTAACCAATTACAGTCAAACTTCCTGGTTTAAAACTTAAACAAAGCCTGGCAGTAAACTGTCAGACATAATTAATTGGTACATTCGCCAGGACAACGCATTTAACAATCTCCGTTTCACTTTCCAACAAGCCAGCACTTTCCTCTCATGCAGTATAAAAGTCTGTTCCCTGCCCTGGAATTGGTATTCTTGCAAATTGTCCTGATGTGTGAAAGATTAAAAGCTTTGACAATTTTTTCTCCAGCAGTACTTGGGTGGGTGGAATATTATGAGGCAAGCTTGGAAAAGAAATTGTTGAAACAATTTTAGGATTATGGGCGAAGGTGGGGCACTTATAGAGCTTTGTCAATGCGGCTAAGAACAAGCATGATGGGCTCAATGCTGCT